>NC_057802.1:333714547-333862658 GCF_018294505.1 Triticum aestivum | reverse complement strand
CGCCCCGTTCGTCGCCCTTCGCCGCCCCCGACGACACCCACCCCTCGCCGCACCCCGGAGACCCCCGCCGGAGTACCTCGCCGAGGTAACCGCAGCCGCCGCCGTCGTGCCGGTTCTTTTTTAAAAAAAAACCGTTCGGTTTTTTTTTCCGAAACCCTAGGTTTATTTTAATAGATCGGTTTATTTTTTTGGTTTAGTTAGTTAGTGAACGTTCACTGATCCGCTCGTTTTAACGAACGTGTTCGTCGGTTGTTGCAGCTAACGAACGTCCGTTCGTTTAACTGTTCGTCAGTTTTCTTTTTCGACGAATTTTCCGCGATTATTCCGGATCGCGATTTCTGATCGGATTTTCGTTCTGGTATATCTTTTAGCTCGTTTATCGGAATCAGGCGATTCAAGCGCCTAGAGTTTCGTCACGAAATTCTCTTTCCGTTTAACCTATTCAAACAAGTTTTTGCTACTGTAAAATTTGACCTAGATTCAGATTAGTAAACGAAGCTTGTTTCTTTCGCCGTTTGACTTTAGTTGCTTCGTTCGATTTGTTTCTTTTTGCAAACCGGAGTTCTTAAGTTGAACTTTCTGGTTTGATCTTTTATTTGAGTTTTACCTATGTTTTTGATGAGTGCTTATTGTATGCTTGTTTGTTTGCGATAGTGTACCCGGAGTGCGCCGCTTGCTACTTCGAATCTCTAGGTTTCACGGATCATCAGCAAGGCAAGTAACACTTTGATCATACCTCTTTACTACCCGGTTTTATTTCATTAGATCAACCCTCAAACATTGCATGGTTAGGATCTAATTAAACTATGGGAATTGGGAAGTAGTTGAGGTAGTACCTATTACCTGTTTATTATCTAACCCTTGGGAGTTACTTCTACGTTTGCTCATATTACTATGCTATGCTAGTAGACGTGGATTGGGTTTGAGTGTTACCATGACAGATGTGAGATTGTTAATTAATGGTTAACCTTAGGTGGCAACTAAAACTCACATCTGGGTGGATTGAGGTACCTGGGTATTCCAGGATTGCCTGTTTTCTTTTGGACCACCACCCAGGTTCAAAGGGATCATGAGATTATTCATGCTAGAAACTTCCGTGTGCAGCCGCAAGCTATTATGGGCTCTAGCATAGTTAACTAAGTTGTGTGAACTCTTACAGTGGTAGACTAGCATATGTAGGGGAAAGTAGGTGTAACGGTCTACCCATTCGTAAGGTGCAAACACTTCTGAAAGACTGTGTCTCGGTCATCCGTTTCTCAAACATCATGTAGTGCGAGAATCAAGCGGAGGCGATTGAGTCTTGTGGGGAAAAGTGCACAAACCTCTGCAGAGTGTACAAACTAATCATGATTAGCCGTGTCCCCGGTTATGGATGTCTTGAGTATCTAGTATCTGGATTATCATGTGAATCTCATCATGTTACTTTAATTAATTTTGTTGGGTTAAAGATGATACTTAATTGGGATTGAGGATGCTGTCAACCATTCTCAATGTTTAACAACCACCATGATAGTTAAATAAAATTTATTCCTTTGCAGTAGGGAAAAATTGGCTTTTCGCAAAACTGTAACAATAGAGCCTTCTACCAGCCATATATGCATGTAGTATAGCATTATTTTGTTCATTACTCTCTATGTGTTACATTGCCAGCATATTCCATGTGCTTACCCGTTCTCGGGCTGCAACGTTTCATGTTGCAGAATTTTCAGACGACGAGTAAGGTGCCTTAGGTCATGGTCTTATACTCAGTGATGCCGTTGGAGTTGATGGACTCACTTATCCTCCAAGTCTTCCGCTGTTATCGTTTTAGATGGCCTTAAGCCATATTTGTCATACTTATTTCTCTCTTGAGATACTCGATGTAATAAGTGTGTGATTGCTACTCTGTTATAAATCCTCCATTTGTACTGTGCGTGTCAGCATTACTGATCCAGGGATGACACTGGTGCACGGTAGATCAGACTATTTGAGATCTGGTCGCTACAACCACATTATAGCATGTAAGCTTTGAGTCATATATGCATGATGTAGATCTTTGTTTAATTCTTATAGTTCATCTCATTCAAAATCATTTAGTTTTCATAAAGAAGCTAATCTATTTTAAAATTCATGGAATTGTGCGTTGTAAAGCATAAAGTAAAAACAAATAATGGCAATTCATGTACAAATTTTTTGGGCAGTTATGATACGAAAGATTCTAGAACAAAGGAGAAGTGCTTGTGTTTTGAGGTTTGTGCATTATGCTTAAGTTCAACCATGGAGTCTTACAGATTGTACATGTGGCAAAATCTGGTAGAATATAGATGATATCCAACGGTCATTAGTGCTCAGATTTGCCATCTCTGCACCGTCGGATTGGCTTCATCCAACGACCATCTTTCAAAGTTAAAGTTATTCGCACAGTATATAAAATATAAAATATAATATATAGGGGTATAGATATAGATATGTGATGCGAAAGCCACCCATCATCTCCAATTAGAACAGTGTGTCCATGCACGGATGCGATGTGGCCAAACAATGTCTGCCATCGGTATCTCAAATTCAAATCAGTCTGACCTTGTTCAATGTGTATACAATATAGCATGCTCGTTTCCGAACCACACGACGCATATCTCAGTTATATTCATGCATGCATGGGTTTCAAACATCATGATCTCTTATTCAAATATTTGAATTCAACTTTACATTTATTATGACCTCACTTAGTCTTTTACACCCACACAGTCGTCTTCTCTTTATAATTGTACCACTAACTTTCTCTCGTGCATGCATGCACACACACTACCAGTCGGCATTATCCATCGCACACATGCAATCTTCTTCTTCATGTCAGTCTCCCATGCATGCACACACACACACACCTCCTCCTCTTCATCATTTCGGGCATTCTTTATCTCACATGTGCATGCACAATGATCGATGTTCCTCTATGTGTGTGTGTATATAGCTAGGTCTTTCCCAGTTTTCCACACAAACCGATCGATCTATATATCTAGTGAGGTCTCACCCTCTTTCCCACGTACACATCGATCAATCTATACCTCTCTATATAGGATTACATAGCTAATACACCCACATTAATTATATATCCAACACCCCCCTCTCATCATCCATGCCTTCCACTTCATCTCTCAGACGCGCGCACAGTGGCGAAGACAGGGGCAGCAAGGGCCCTGCTCCCCCCTAACATCACTATATATTGAGGCTAATATGAATGTGATCAGTAGATCAAGTGCTGGTAAAATGGTTTAAGTTCATGAATTAGCCCTCCTCGTAAAGGATTAGCAATGCTTGGCCCCCTAGCTCATTTATTTTTCATGGCTCCGCCACTGCGCGCAACCGCGCACGTTCTCGCCCCCTCTCTTTAAATATCAATCTTGCACTTGTGCACTCCTTCATGGTCTCCCTCCACTTGGCCTCTCGCACCATCTTCCAGCCCCCACTAGATTCTGCCACATGTACAATCTAGAAGACTCCATGGTTGAACTTAAGCATAATGCACAAACCTCAAAACACAAGTGCTTCTCCTTTGTTCTAGAATCTTCCGTATCATAACTGCCCAAACTTTTTTTCTAGTTGAATTGCCATTATTTGTTTTTACTTTATGCTTTACAACGCACAATTCCATGAATCATAAAATAGATTAACTTTTTTATAAAAACAAATTGATTTTGAATGAGATGAACTATAAGACTTAAACGGACGTCTACATCATGCATATATGACTCAAAGCTTACATGCTATAGTGTGGTATTTATTCATAATTTGGTTACCAAATCTGATGCGTGCAATGCACATGTACCTTACTAGTACTTCCAGTAAGTGCAAAACACGTACATTAGAATTCCAATGGCACGCTACACAGTGTCTCTCCCTTTTTCAGTTCATGAAGCCACGTGGCACATGTGGAGGCGTTGTCGTGACCTGATACGTCTCCAACGTATCTACTTTTCCTAACGCTTTTCCTCTTGTTTAGGACTCTAATTTGCATTATTTGAATGAAACTAACCCCGGACTGATGCTGTTTTCAGCAGAACTACCATGGTGTTGTTTTTGTGTAGAAATAAAAGTTCTCGGAATGGAACGAAACTTTGCGAGGATTTTTTATACAATAAAAGAGAATTTCTGGAGCCAAGAACCACCGGAGGGCGGCACCTGGGTGAGCCATGCTTAATGCTTGTCACTTTGGGCCCGGGTGCCATGATTTCAGATCTGAACCGTTTATGTTATCACCATTATATCCATGTTCTAGATCCGATCTTGCAAGTTATAGTCACCTACTACGTGTTATGATCCGGCAACCCCGGAGTGACAATAGTCGGGACCACTCCCGATGATGACCGTAGTTTGAGGAGTTCATGTATTCACCGTGTGTTAATGCTTTGTTCCGGTTCTCTATTAAAAGGAGGCCTTAATATCCCTTAGTTTCCAATTGGACCCCGCCGCCACGGGAGGGTAAGACAAAAGATGTCATGCCATTCCTTTCCATGAGCATGTATGACTATTTACAAAATACATGCCTATGTTATATTTACGAACTGGAGCTAGTGCCGTATCGCCCTAGGTTATGACTGTCACATGATGAATGTCATCCAACAAATTACTAATCCAATGCCTACGAATTTATCCTATATTGTTCTTGGTAAGTTACTACCGCTGCTGTTACTGTTGCACTTGCTACAAAACAACTGCTATCACTGTTACCGTTACTATTGCTGTCACTACCACTATCAAAACTATCATATTACTTTGCTACTGATCACTTTGTTGTAGATAATTAATCTCCAGGTGTGGTTGAATTGACAACTCAGCTGCTAATACTTGCAAATATTCTTTGGCTCCCCTTGTGTCGAATCTATAAATTTGGGTTGAATACTCTACCCTCGAAAACTGTTGCGACCCCCTATACTTGTGGGTTATCAAGACCTTTTTCTAGCGCCGTTGCCGGGGAGCATAGATATATTTGTTAAGTCACTTGGGATTATTATAAATTTACCACTATGAAGAATCTGAAGGATGCTAAGACTAAAATTTATCCCTCTAAGATGAGGGGAGGTATGGAGCTGCCATCTAGCTCTGCTTTAGATTCACCTTCTGTTATAAGTAAACCACCACATGCTATTAATCCTGATATGTCGCAAGTTGTTGATGATGCTACTTCTGCTATGAATGATACTTATGATGATGCTAGTACCTTGCTTGATGATGATGATGTGGCACTAGGTGACTTTCTTGATGAACAAATTGCTAGAGTAAGACAACATGATGTTGTTGAAACTGATGATGAGCTTGAAGCTGAAAATCTTGAAACACCTACTAGAACTAGCCCTCCTAGATATGAATGGCCAAAAGTACAGGAAGGTTATGTTATGAATGAAGAGACAACTAGAGACATTCTTGCTTGTAAGGATAGAGATGATCTAAATAAATTATTATGCAAGTATAAAGAAAAATCCTTGAATGCTAGAATGCAATATGATCCTAAGTTTGCTACCTCACCTATCTTTATTGATGATAAGGATTATGAATTCTTTGTCGACCCAGAGTTAATTACTTTGGTTGAATCTGATCCATTCTATGGTTATGAAACTGAAACTGTTGTGGCACATCTTACTAAGTTGAATGACATAGCCACCCTCTTTACTCATGATGAGAAAACTCGCTACTATTATATTCTCAAATTATTTCCATTCTCATTAAAGGGTGATGCTAAAGCTTGGTACAATACTATTGCTCCTGGTTGTGTGCGTAGTCCCCAGGATATGATTTATTACTTCTCTGAAAAATATTTCCCTGCTTATAAGAAACAAGCTGCCTTACAGGAAATATTTAACTTTGTGCAAATTGAAGAAGAGAGTCTTCCACAAGCTTGGGGGAGGCTTTGCCAATTGCTTAATGCTTTGCCTGATCATCCTCTTAAGAAAAATGAAATACTTGATATCCTCTATAATGGACTAACCGATGCTTCTAGGGATTTACTAGACAGTTGTGCTGGTTGTGTTTTCAAGGAATGAACTATTGGGAAAGCTGAAGAATTATTGAATAATATGTTGAAAAATTATGATGATTGGACTCTTCCTGAACCACCGCCTAAACCCACTCCAAAGAAGAGGGGTATCTTATATCTCAGTCCCAAAGATATGCAATAGGCAAAGAAATCTATGAAAGAAAAACGTATTAAAGCTGAGGATGTCAAAAATTTACCTCCTATTGAAGAAATACATGGGATTAATACACCACCACCACCCAAGGTGGTAGAGATAAATTATCTAATGAAATTCAATGATAATGATAATCCTCACAATATGCACCCTAGCTAATGCCTTTATGAGTTCAAGAATTACATTAGGAAACAAGATCACTTCAATGCAAATGTTATGAAACAATTGAAATACAATTCTGATATGATTGCTCGCTTGAGTGACTTGTTATTTAGAATCTCCAATGATGTTAGAAGTGTGGGAAAGCATGCTTCTATGGTTCAAACTTAGTTAGAACAAGTTGCTAAATCTCAAAGACAGTTGCTTGATGAAATGAATAATAATTTAAGTGACTTTGTTGTTAGAGTAGCAACTAGATGAGGTAAAATGACTCAGGAACCACTTTATCCTGAGGGAAACCCAAAAAGAATTTAACAAGACTCTCAAAGAGCTAACACTGATGCACGTAGTCCTTCTAAAAAGAAAAGCAAGCAGAAAAATAATAGGACTTTGCATGCCTCTAGTTAACCTGAAGTAGAAAAACCTCCTCATAATGATAATGAAATTTCTATCTCTGATGCTGAAACTCAACCTGGTAGTGAACACTCACCTTCTGATAATGAAAAAGATAATGATGAGGTTCATGAAAATACTCAACTAATAGTAAAGAACCAGACAATGATGTTGAGATAGAACCACCAGTTGATCTTGATAACCCACAACCTAAGAATACACGATATGATAAAAGAGACTTTATTGCTAGAAAACACGGTAAAGAAAAAGAACCATGGGTTCAAAAACCTATGCCCTTTCCACCTAAGTCAACTAAAAAGAAAGATGATGAATAATTTGAACGCTTTGGTGAAATGCTGAGGCCAGACTTTTTGCGTACTCGCTTGACTAATATCTTAAAAATGCCTCCTTACGTAAAGTATATGAAAGACATCATCACCAATAAGAGAAAAATACTGGAAGCCGAAATCTCCACCATGCTTGCTAATTATACTTTTAAAGATGGAGTACCCAAAAAACTTGGAGATCCGGGAATACCAACTATACCTTGCTCCATCAAAAGAAACTATGTGAAAACTGCTTTATGTGATTTAGGAGGTGGTATTAGTGTTATGCCTTTATCTTTATATAAAAGACTTGATTTGAATAAACTCACACCTACTGAAATATCTTTGCAATTGGCTGATAAGTCAACTGCCATACCTATCGGTATTTGTGAGGATGTGCCCGTTGTTTTTGCTAATGTTACTATTTTGACTGACTTTGTTATACTTGAGATGCCCGAGGACGACAACATGTCGATTATCCTTGGTAGACCCTTCTTGAATACTGCAGGGGCTATTATTGATTGCAATAAAAGCAAGGTCACTTTTCATATCAAAATGAGCATATGGTGCACTTTCCGAAGAAACAATTCCAAGTGAATGGTATTAATGTTATTGAAAAATCTCCGACAGTCACTATTGGAAGTTTTCAACTACATCTACCTACTGTTAAAAAGAAGAGGTAAATACACCCGAAGTCATAGAACTTGCACGCGATGATCAGTTTGGTGCACAAACTTGTAAAATACTTGTTTCTGGTCATCAACCTTGCACGAGCGTTCATATACGGTCACATTTCATGTACACGGACGTATCCATGGCTTATGTGGCATTCCAGTGTGGCCAAGGCCCACTGTCATCCACTGTAGCATGTAGATCTGCAGAGAAGCCTTTGGCTTTTTTATTTTCGTATTAAGCCCCTAAAAATAAAATGAAAAAAAGCGATGTGGGGTTTTGAAGCTACACCGTACCCTGGTAGTCTCACGTGGACAACCACCAGACTACTGATCATTCATGTCTATATAGCACGACTAATTTCTGTATCATATAAACATTGACTGAAAATAAATTTTACAAGAAATGTAACACGGAAAAAATGAGCACCGTGGCTCGACCTTGTGGTCAAGGTTAACTAAGATTACCACCGACAACACAACACGTCCAGATGTAAGAAAACAATTTATATTCTTGTGTTTGTGACATTCAAAAAATATTTATGTGTTACAAAAAAAGTAAGCGACATTTTAAATACTTTCAAAAACCTGTATTTGAAAATATGTTAATCAACACAACACGTCCAGATTAACATTTTTTCAAATACAAGTTTTGAAACTTATGTGTATTGAAATATATACTCCATATGATACACATATGTTTTGATGTTTTAAATACTCCAGTATACATCTATGTTTTGATACACATATATTTTAAATACTCTAGTACACATCTATGTTTGGAGTATTTAAAAAAATATGCTTAATACTTTTTAAACATATGATAAACATTTTCTTTCAAATACAAGTTTTGAAACTTTTTTCAACTATGTTTTTAATATTTTTGGATGGTACGAAACATTTTTAAGCTCCACAAACACTTTTATACATTGTATAGGCATTTGAAAAATGTCATGACCAGTTTTTTTGGAATGCATGAACATTTTTAAAATGCAACATATCATTTTTAATTACACAAATGTTGTTTACAATGTTTAAACATTTTTTTAAATGCCACACACCTTTTTTGTAACACATAAACGTTTATTAAATATCACAAACACAAGAATATAATTTTTTTTCTTACATAGAACAAGAAGGAATAACAACATGAAAAATATTTATCCCATTTGGATATGTTGTGTTGTCGAAGCCTGGTGGTAATCTTAGTTAACGTTGACCACGACGTCACATAGTCGAGCCACGGTGCTCCCTTTTTTGGGGTTACATTTCTTGTAAAATTGATTTTTCGGCCGTGTTTATATGATATAAAAATTATATGTGGTACCTAGACATGAATGATCATCGGTTTGGTGCTTGTTAACCCGAGCCTTGTAGGGGCACGTCCCTAGTTCGTAACCGAACCATCCCTTGTTTTTCCATTTTATTTTAGGGGCTTTATACGTAAATAAAAAATCATTTTATTTTAGGGGCTTAATAAGTTCAAAAATAGGTGCATAATATGTAAATAAAGAAAAAGTCTGCAGATCTACCATGCATCGCGGGCTTACAATGGGACCTGGCCATGCTGGCATGCCACATAGGCCACGGATACGTCTGCGTACATGGAATGTGACCGTATATGAACGTTTGTGCAAGTTTGATCACTAGAAACACGTATTTTACAAGTTTGTGCATCAAACTGACCGTCGCGTGCAAGTTCTATGACTCCTGGTATATTTACCTCTAAAAGGAAATATGAAATGCTTATTGTTGGGGACATTCATATCCCCGTTGAGGTAACTTAGTGATTTACGAAAGTTCTTCGGTTTCATGCTAATCGAAAGTGGTTGTTAATAAGAATTGATCAACCTTATTAAGGGATCATTTTTGAGAGGTATGAAGTTGATGAATTTAGTAAGCACTACCTTCTGTCCCTACTTTTTGTTCTCTGTTTTTATTAGTTAAATAAAATAAAATGCCATGTTTTATCCGTTTTCAGAATTTCCCGTGCAATAAAAAATGATCCAAAAATAAAAGTTCTCAGGACGCTCTGAAAATTTAATACGATTTTTTCCTGAATATTTAAGAATTTTTGGTGCAAATAACATCAGAGGGAGGTGCACCAGGTGGGCACAACCCACCTGGGCGCGCCAGGACCCCCAGGCGCGCCCTGGTGGGTTGAGGTCCCCACGTGGGCTCCCTCACTTATCCCTTCATACCACTTCATCACCTACCTCCATCAAAAATCACCATTGCTCTCTCTCTCTCGTGTTCTTGCTCTCAAACCCGCGGATTTCGATCTCTTTGCTCAAAGCTGTATTTCCGAAACTGTTTCGGGGGATTGTAGCTTGGTATGTGACTCCTCTATTTGTCCAATGAGTTTTTGCTTTAGTGGTTTATATTTTGAATAATTAGCTACTCTTGGTGTTGTTGTACATGAGCTTGCATGTTGAATGTTGGGTTCTACGGTAGGATGCATCGACTGCAAATTAAAATTTCCAACGCGCAGAACAACCAAGAACATGCTATGGGAGATGGATCACAGTTCGCTGCCACTAGACGCGCAGTGCCGTGTAGTGGAAGAAGAGTTGGGGAAGTGCGTCCGCGTGGATCGTCTCCTCCTCATCCGATCTCTCTCGAACAGCCGGTCGTCGGTTCCCACATACAGGTTCGCCGGAGCGGCGCAAGTGCAATGCCTCTAACGGTATCCGCGCGTGCAGGAGGAACATCGTGCGACGGACTGCTAGGTCTGATCACACAACCGGCGGCGAGTGGAGGTGTCTATTTGCAACACATGCAAACCCTAGTGACAGCGCCGAAGCGATCAACCACATGAGTGTGCGGCACCTCCACTCTATATAGGCGTCCGTCGCGGGCTCAACACTTGGGCCTCGCACGGACCCTAAAGCCCATAAGTCTACTCGGCCATAATCTGAATACAGCTCGGATCACATCCAACCAGTGTCCTTGGATCTAACCTCATAGGTTCCTTCCCTTAAGCGCGCGACCCCATAGGTTCAAGCCGGCTTGGTCACAGTTCGGATCACCTCCGAACGGCATGGTTGGTAGCGGACCCTAGCAAGGCATGCCGAACACCAAGCAGACTATGAAGCTGGTTAGGCGAACCTGTACATCACACTTCCATTCCTTTTGCCACACGATATATGTTGTCGGGCTCCAGGTGAGTCTGTCATCCTTGTGCTAACCCGAGCTCTTTCTCGTTCCAGTGATGCCGACCACAAACCGGATTATCTCATAATCCTAGTCTCATGGCCATGCTTATCCTGGTCGGATCACACGAGGGGCCCAGAGTATATCTCTCCTAATCGGAGGGGCAAATCCCATCTTGCTCGACCACGTCTCGCAGCATGGGTCTGGACAAGCCCGAAACCTACCTTTGCAACTACCCAGTCACGGAGTAGCATTCGGTCGGCCCAAAGCAAGTCTGTTACCATCCCGAGTACATGTGTCAGCTCAGGTCTTAGGACATAGAACGTATGTTTTACTAGAGACTCGTAGATGACATATTGTTGCGTCTCATAGTTGGGTCTATCCGACTCGGACCTTATCTCGACTCGGATCCGACTACGTCGAATCCGACCAGACCCTTCCAAGTCCATATTACCCAGTTAACATCCAATGCTCCATGGCTAGTGAGACCAAGCCATCGACAGTGTCATATGCTAGTCTAGTCGGCTGCGCGTCCACACAGCCCTTTGACTAGGGACCTTTTAGGACAGTCATCATACAATGCATAGTCCCACAAACAAGTCACGTACTTGCTGATACACATCATTGATAATGTCCAAGGACTATCTTTATTCATAAACACATAGGAAATATCATCACACATGATTGCCTCTAGGGCATATCTCCAACGGTCTCCCACTTGCACTAGAGTCAACCAAATAGACATCGAATGTCCATAGCTCTAGCGTGCCCCTCATGCTTGGGTTGTGGAAGCAGCTTAGTCAACGGATCTACAACATTTGCATCCGTGTGAATCTTGCATAACTCTACATCACCATTCTTTACACGATCTTTCGTATCAGGTGATATTTCCGATCTATGTGTCTGACTTTATGGTGATTCCTCGGCTCCTTGGCTTGTGCGATGTCACCAGAATTATCACAATAAAGGTCCAACGGTTTTACCGAGGCTGGGAAAATTCCAAGATCATCCAGAAAGTTCCGGATCCAAACACCTTCCTTTGCAGCTTCACAGGTCGCATTGTATTCGGCTTCTGTGGTAGAATCGGCCACCGTATCTTGCTTGGAACTCATCCAGCTCACTGCTCCTCCATTCATGACGTACACGAATCTGGTCTGTGATCGGCAATCATCTCTGTCGGTTTGGAAACTAGCATCGGCGTAACCCCTTACGACGAGCTCTTCTTCACCTCCATAAACTAGGAACATCTCTTTAGTCCTTTTCAGGTACTTCAAAATAGTCTTTGCCGCTGCCCAGTGACTCTCACCTGGGTTGGCCTGGTATTTGCTTGTTAGGCTTATTGAAAAAGCAACATCAGGCCTTGTGCATATCATGGCATACATTATGGATCCGATTGCCGAGGCATACGGAATCCTACTCATCCTGCTTCGCTCATCAGATGTCGAAGGACTCTGAGTCTCGCTTAGCCTTATACCATGTGAGAGTGGCAAGAACCGTTTCTTCGCCTCAGTCATGCTGAACCGCTTCAACACTTTATCTATGTACGTGCTCTGACTTAAGCCGAGCAGCCTCCTCGATCTCTCTCTATAGATCTTAATGCCTAAAATATACATGGCCTCACCAAGGTCATTCATCAAAAAATTGCTATTCAATGACTCCTTAACCGGGTTCAGCATCGAAACATCGTTCCCGATCAACAATATGTCATCCACATACAAGATCAAAAACACTATCGAGCTCCCACTTAACTTCTTGTATAAACAAGCGTCCTCTTCGCTTTTGATGAAACCGAGACCAGTGACGACCTCATCAAAATGAATATTCCAGCTCTGAGATGCTTGCCTCAACCCATAAATGGATCTCTTGAGCTTGCATACCTTACTAGTGCTAGTCGAATCGACAAAACCCTCGGGATGTATCATATACACGTCCTCGGTTAAATTTCCGTGAAGGAAAGCCGTCTTGACTTCCATCTGCCATATCTCGTAATCGAAATATGCAGCTATAGCTAGTACGATCCTCACCGACTTCAGCATCGCTACCGGCGAGTAAGTCTCGTCATAGTAAATTCCTTGAACTTGTCCATAACCCTTAGCGACAAGCCGAGCTTTGTGGATCTGAACATTTCCATCCACATCGGTTTTATTCTTAAAGACTCATTTGCAACCAATGGCCGTTACGCCAGGCGGCAGATCAACCAAGTCCCAGACTTGATTCTCATCCATGGACTTTAACTCGGATCTCATGGCCTCTAGCCATGCCTCGGAATCTGGGCTCACCCTCGCTTCTGCATATGTGGCCGGCTCGTCGCTTTCTAGCAATAATACATCATGCACTCTGCGCAATCTTTCCGACCTCAGTGGTTCCGGTGCCGCTTCCACTACGGGTTCCCTGACTAACTCTGGTGTGATCTCATCACCCGTCGAGCCGTCCCCGAGTGGTACTCGAATTTCTTCGAGTCGGACTGTCCTCCCACTGGCCTCCCGACTGAGAAACTCTTTCTCAAGGAAAACCCTGTTCCGAGCAACAAACACTTTGTTCTCTTCCTAGTTGTAGAAGTTGTATCCCAAGGTTTCCCTCGGATATCCCACGAATATGCATTTATTCGACTTGGGTGTAAGCTTGTCTAACATGAGTCGCTTGACAAATGCTTCATATCCCCAAATCTTTAGAAAAGACAAACTGGGACTCTTCCCGGTCCACATCTCATGTGGTGTCTTGTCTACGGATTTTGATGGTACCCTGTTAAGTGTGAAAGCTGCAGTTTTAGAGCATTTCCCCCAAAATGACAAGGGTAAATCTGATTTGCTCATCATTGACCGGACCATGTCCAACAAGGTCATATTCCTCCGTTCTGACACGCCGTTTCTCTGTGGCGTACCCGGAGGTGTGAGCTGAGGAACTATACCTCGGCTTTTCAGATGATCATCAAACTCCTGGCTCATGTACTCACCTCCATGATCTGATCGTAGAAGCTTTATAGTCTTGCCGAGCTGATTCTCAACCTCGTTCTGAAACTCTTTGAACTTTTCAAAAGTTTCTGACTTGTGCCTCATCAAATAGATATATCCATATCTACTCAAGTCGTCAGTAAAAGTCACGAAGTACTGATAGCCACCTCTGGCAGTTGTGCTCATTGGTCCACACACATCACTGTGTATCAGTTCCAACAGCTCGGACGCCCTCTCACAACTCTTTGCGAAAGGAGACGTAGTCATCTTGCTGAGCAAGCATGATTCGCATGTCTCGAACGACCCGAAGTCGGACGAAGTTAGGAGCCCATCATCATGGAGCTTCTTCATGCGTTTTAGACTAATGTGCCCAAGCCGGCAATGCCAAAAGTATGTCGGATTTATCTCATTAGGCTTATGCCTCTTGACATTCACGTTATAGACCGGTTCCTGTTCCAGATTCAATATAAATAGCCCATCAACAATGGGTGCATAGCCGTGGAACATACCATTCAAATAAAACGAACAACCATTGTCCTTTAAATTGAATTCATAACCCTGACTCATCAAACATGAGGCAGAAATAATGTTCCGACTAAGTGCAGGAATGTAATAACAATTATTCAATTCCAAAATAAATCCAGAAGGAAGCTGGAGCTGCATCGTGCCGACCTCCAACGCAGCAACTCTTGCTTTGTTGCCGACCCTGATGTCAATCTCCCCTTGTGCCACACGCCTAGTTCTTACCAGCCCCTGCATCAAGTTGCAAATATGAACAACCGATCCGGTATCAAATACCCAAGAGCTACTAGGTATGTCAGCAAGGTAAATGTCTATAACATATGCAACAAGTGTACCTTTGCCTGAAGCAGCATTCCCGGCCTTCTTGCCATGCTCTGCAAGCCACTTGCTACAATTCCTCTTCCAGTGACCAGTTTCCTTGCAATGATAGCAAATGGTCTTTGAGTCCGGTCCAGACTTTAGCGCAGTGGTGGAGGTTACCGTCTCCGTGCCCTTTGCCTTAGCCTTCTTCTTGGACCAACTCTTCTTGAACTTAGCTGATTTCTGCACCATCAACACTTGATGCGTGCCTTTCTTAATATCCTGCTCTGCCACTTTGAGCATCCCATGCAATTCAGTGAGCTTCTTATCCATACCGTGCATATGATAGTTCGAGATGAACGTCCCATAGATAGGCGGAAGAGAACCCAGAACTGCATCTGTAGCTAACTCATCCAAGAGCGGGAAGCCCAACCTATCCAAAGCTTGCACATATCCGATCATCTTGATCACATGTGGGCTCAGTGGATCACCTTCCTTTAGCTTGCAATCCATCAAGGATCGCCAGGCATTGAACCTTTCGGTCCTAGCCTGTGTTTCAAACATGCTCTTGAGACTCTCGATCATATCGTAAGCCTCAACATTTTCGAAATGCTGTTGCAAATCAGGCTCCATACAAGCCAGCATCAGACAGCTGATCTCCATTGATTCATCAACGAGTTTCTGGTAGGCATTCTTAGTTGTGCTATTAGCATTATCGGCAGGTTCCACTGGAAGTGGATCCTCTTGAACATGTTCCTTTTTATCATGCTTGAGAACAATTCTCAGATTTCTATACCAGGTGGTAAAGTTTGTTCCATTCAGTTTATCCTTTTCCAGAATTGATTTCAATGCAAAGTTGGGTTGAGCAGGTGGTGCCATTGATCTACAACAGAAAATATGCAATCACTAAGCAATGTGTTTATGTAGAGTAATTCTAGCCTTAAACAGAAATACTCCCACTGAAGTTGGCATCCCTCCGCAAACTCTCAGTGATTCAGGATCCAACTAGCACATGCGACTAGTGAGCCTGAGCATCACTGCTAGACAACATGCCTATTTGGTAAGCAACTCCTTGCTAATCGTATCTCTATACGACTCCTGTCGGTCGGGAAGGTATCTCATACCCCGGCTCCCAACCTTCTTTGCCACAAGGCCCAAAACCGTTTTGATAGCCTTGTCAACTTAACCTGATCCAGTGCATGTCCGTGTCCGACACGAACCCTTCAATTCAAGGACACCCAGCAACACCCCAATTTTATGAGCCCACTACTAGACGTACTTGACGTGCAAAGGTGCAACATCGGGGATGGCAATTTGCTTGATATTCATGAGGGATCTTTCTACCATTTTAACATGCATAGAATCAAAGAAGCATAACAATCACAAATAAACACATATTGTGAAATAGTATGGCTCCTTCATGGACGTTCTTCCAGGTCGGCTCCGACTCCCATGACCATCTAGAAACTCCATCTTGTTTGTCATGCCAGGACGCCAGGCCATCAACCTGATCTCTATTATCCAACTACTACAACTAGTAATGAATTTTACATAGAGTCACAAGTCGACACGCAGGTCATTTATATAATATAATGACAGCACTTTGGCTCCTGCCGGCTGACAAACATGACACGCAGGCCATGTATAATTTACACACATGCATCACATACACATGAGCCATACTATTCACATCAAACCTGCAAAACAAAGTTACGCATAGAATCGCATTCTACCGGTTTGAGTGTCGGGTACGAGGCGCTACGCACACGGTGTTTTCAGAAATCACAGATCACATCTGAACTCCGATCACGCCGAATTTTCCGATTTGACCGATCTCATCGATCATCGCGAGTCCGATTCGGATTTATGTTTCACTGTTAACCCCGATGGCGGATACCGACCGGTAGGGGTAGGTTGTGTCACGACCTCATCGATTCCGATTGAAAGAAAACATAGCCACATTGATCCCCATGTGCAGTTGATCTCATCAACTGTTCATACAGCCGATCTCAACAACGACAACAGATCTCATCTGCCGCCTCCACATATCTAATATGCATACGATCTGAATCCAAATCCTATAGCAGAGGCTCTGATACCACTGTTGGGTTCTACGGTAGGATGCATCGACTGCAAATTAAAATTTCCTACGCGCAGAACAACCAAGAACATGCTACGGGAGATGGATCATAGTTCGGTTACCACTAGACGCGTAGTGCCGTGCAGCGGAAGAGGAGTTGGGGCAGCGCATCCGCGTGGATCTTCTCCTCCTCGTTCGATCTCTCTTGAATAGCCGATTGTCGGTTCCCACGTACAGGTTCGCCGGAGCGACGCAAGTGCACCGCCTCTAACGGTATCCGCACGTGCAGGAGGAACGTTGTGCGGCTGACTGCTAGGTCCGATCACACAACCGGCGGCGAGTGGAGGTGTCTATTCGCAACACATGCAAACCCTAGTGACAGCGCCGAAGCGATCAACCACATGAGTGTGCGGCACCTCCACTTTATATAGGCGTTCGTCATGGGCTCAACACTTGGGCCTCGCACGGACCCTAAAGCCCATAAGTCTACTCGGCCACAATCCGAATACAGCTCAGATCACATCCGACCAGTGTCCTCGGATCCGACCTCATAGGTTCCTTCCCTTAAGCACGCGACCCCTTAGGTTCAAGCCGGCTTGGTCGCAGTTCGGATCACCTCCGAACTGCACGGTTGGTAGCGGCCCCTAGCAAGGCATGTCGAACACCAAGCAGACTATGAAGATGGTTAGGCGAACATGTACATCACACTTCCATTCCTTTTGCCACACGATATATGTTGTTGGGCTCAAGGCGAGTCTGTCATCCTTGTGCTAGCCCGAGCTCTTTCTCGTTCCAGTGATGCCGACCACAAACCGGATTATCTCATAATCCTAGTCGCATGGCCATGCTTATCCTGGTCGGATCACATGAGGGGCCCAGAGTATATCTCTCCTAATCAGAGGGGCAAATCCCATCTTGCTCGACCACGTCTCGCAGCATGGGTCTGGACAAGCCCGAAACCTACCTTTGTTACTACCTAGTCATGGAGTAGCGTTTGGTCTGCCCAAAGCAAGCCCGTCACCATCCCGAGTACATGTGTCAGCTCAGGTCTTAGGACATAGAACTTATGTTGTACTAGAGACTCGCAGATGACATATCGCTGCGTCTCATAGTTGGGTCTATCCGACTCGGACCTTATCTCGACTCAGATCCGACTACGTCAAATCCGACCAGACCTTTCCAAGTCCATATTATCCGGTTAGCATCCAATGCTCCATGGCTAGTGAGACCAAGCCATCGACCGTGTCATATGCTAGTCTAGTCGTCTGCGCATCCACACAGCCCTTTCGACTAGGGACCTTTTAGGACAGTCATCATACAATGCATAGTCCCACAAACAAAAGTCACGTACTTGCTGATACACATCATTGATAATGTCCAAGGACTATCTTTATTCATAAAAACATAGGAAATATCATCATACATGATTGCCTCTAGGGCATATCTCCAACATTGAATTCTTAGAGTTGTAAGTAGTTTGAATGCTTGCTCTGGCCTCTAGGCATCCCTATGAGTAGTTGCTATCAATCTTGTAAAGTTTTGTTGAGAAAATTTTGTGGACTAAAAATTTTAGAATTTTGTTCATAGGAAAAAGATGAATATCTTTAGGAAGTTTTCTTCCAAGAAGATCTCCAAGGGAGTATTGGGGAGTCCTCTGACAGTGATCTTCATACCCCAGAGATTGGCAGAAGTGCGGCCGTGCGAATGGCCGCATACCCCATTCATGGAAGGGGCTGGAATCCTTCAAGAGTTTGCACAATATGCTGCTAATGCCGGCCTCACCGACTTCATCGCAGCTAAATGTGAATAGTATCATCCCCTCACAAACACCTTTGTTCAAAGTTTTAATTTCCTTCCTAGGAATAATCCTCCTGAGGTGCAGTTTAATTTATACGCTGAAACCCATCAGATACCGCTTACTGAGTTCTGTGAAATATGCTTGCTTCCTTCTGATGGTGGTTTGGTAGAGCCTAGACCCACAGAGTTTGAAGCCTTTTATCGTACTCTGGCAGTGGGTGATGAGAGAGGGGTGTCGGGTATCACCGCCGTTGGCTTGTATTTTCCTGATGTTCATTATTTCACTCTTTTCATTGCAAAATGCTTGCTTGCTAGAGAGAAGGTGGGTGCACTCAGTGCCCAGACCTTGCTATTTTATGTCGTGCACTAGAGGGCGACAACCTTATAGCTTGGGAGCTATTGTGGCACGTCGCCTTCACCTTAATAAGTCCAAGGGCAAAATACATGGTGGCATTTACGCTACTCATTTGGCAGCTCGCTTTAATGTAGAGATACGCCTACATGATCACCCTTTGCCCAAGGTTTACCTAGATCGCAAGGCCATGGAACACCACCAGTTTATTGCACACGATTACCCTAACATTCCTATTCCTTATAACCTGGTTTTCAGTGTTGATGCTCGTGATATTATTCCATTGCATGCACCTGGTTTGTTTGATTCTGTTGCCAGGGCGGATACAGGATTATGCCTACGAACATCATCGCTTACCGGAACAACCAAGCTGTAGCAGAGGAGGAACCTCATTAGCGGGATCCATGGGTGCCCGCTCCTCAGCCGTTCGACATGGGACCCCATGGCTTCTTCGACTATTGACTGATTACCAAGATAGGCCAAAAGCCTAAGTTTGGGGGAGTACATATTTCCACCGACATTACATTCATGTTCACACATTTCATTTCGGTTGTCGGTGTCCACACTTTTTCATTGTATTATCCATGTTAAATTTATTATCTCGCTTTCTTCTTGTGTGTTTGGAAAACTTGAGAAAATACAAAAATATTTCTTGCTTCTTTTTGATTTTTCTTTATAGAAGTAATTAGCTATATCACTAAAAAAATATTTCCTTGTTCTTCTTTTGCTTGTTGGGAGCTTTCCCGTGTAAATAGTTTTTCTCGTTTTTGCTTTTCTCTTTTGTTTGCTTGTTCAAGAAAACCAAAAACTCAAAAAATATTTTAGTGTGTTTATCTGAATTTGTTTTCTTTTTATTTGAGTCATACCTAGGAGAAGACCACGATGAAAATGTTGAGTGGCTCTCATATGCATAATTGCTTATCTAAGAGAGAGCCCATATTACCTTGTCTTCTCCTGTTGAATAAAATGTTTGCAGATTCCAGCTTAGTCCACGACAATCTTGCACTATTATTATTTTCACATCGTTCGGTCGTGCAAGTGAAAGGCAATAATGATGATATTTGATGAACTGGCCGTGGCAGAGAGAAACGGGTATGAACTCGACCTGTTCTGTTTTTGTAAATATGTTTAACCTAGTATCCATGATTCAGCTCATTATGATTAAACATTTTTGCAATGGCAATTAGAGATTATAGTTTCTCATGCCATGCATAAGTAGCTAGCAGTGGATAATGATTTATCTTGGATGTCAACATTGCATAAAAATGATTGTGAAGTAGTATGATGATATGGTATCATCCTCTGAATGTTCGAATGGCTTGACTTGGCACATGTTCATGCATGTAGTTGAATCAAAACCAACATAGCCTCTATGATAATTATGTTCATGGTGTTCATATCCTACTCATGCTAGTGTCCAATGTTACTTATGCATAATGCATGTTCATGACCGTTGTTGCTCTCTACCTGGCTGCTTCTCAACCTAATTGCTAGCCTTCGCCTGTACTAAGTGGGAATTCTACTTGTACATCAAAAACCTTGAACTCAAGTTATTCCAGATGAGTCCACCATACCTACCTATATGCGGTACTACCCTACCGTCCTAAGTAAATTTTCATGTGCCATCTCTAAAAACTTCAAATAAATATCCTTTTTGTGTGCCTGGATCGTTCATGTAATGACAAGAGGTAGTCGGTATCTTCCAAGCTAAGCGGGTTATTCTCTGGTTGAGTGTTTATTCACTCACCATCGCATGAGAAAAGGGCGGTAATAGGGATGCCCAGTCCCAAATTCAAATTGCAAATAATTAAAATAAACTCCCCTGGGACTATTTTTGGTATGGACGGCACCCGCTGTTTCGGACAAGCCGTGGAGTGTGATTGTTGCTGGAGGGGGAGTAAACCTTTACTTTATCGTTTGGGAACCGCCACTAGTGTGCTCAACATGGAAGATATTGATAAATGATGGTCGTGAAGTAAACAAGAAGGGTGCATGTCTCAAAATATCATTTACCTCTGTTTCAAAAACTTGAGCTCTAGCACCTCTGCAAATCACTGCTTCCCTCTGCGAAGGGACTATCTATTTACTTTTATGTTGTGTCATCACCTTCTAAAATAAGCGCGAGAACCTGAAAGCACTGCTGTCATGTTGATGCATTGTGTGTAGCTAATGTTGGGTGCATCATGACTAGATCTTTTCTACCATGAATTACAATGTTTAGTCGCTGCTTGGACTTTGGAGGTGCTCTGCATTTATGTTTTGCGGTCTGAGAAAGGGCTAGCGAGATACCACTATTGTCATATTATATCATGGTTGTTTTGATAACGTGTTGCTGTTTGAGATATCTTATTATTGCTCGCTAGCTGATTATGTTATTGATATGAGTTAATATAATTTTTAAGAGTTATTATCGGCATGGTTAGTTATAATGTTGGCTGAAAACCTGGATGTTGTTTAAGCTTATTTGTGCAAATAAGAGCAAAAGAGTTCGTAAAAGTTTTTCTTTTTCACTTTCAATTTATCAACTGAATTGCTTGAGGACAAGCAAAAGTTTAATATTGGGGAGTTGATACGTCTCCAACGTATCTACTTTTCCTAATGCTTTTCCTCTTGTTTTGGACTCTAATTTACATGATTTGAATAAAACTAACCTCGGACTGATGCTGTTTTCAGCAGAACTACCATGGTGTTGTTTTTGTGCAGAAATAAAAGTTATCGGAATGGAACAAAACTTTGCGAGGATATTTTATACAATAAAAGAGAATTTCTGGAGCCAAGAACCACCGGAGGGGAGCACTTCAGTGGGCACAACCCACCAGGGCGCGCCTACCCCCTAGGTGCACCCAGGTGGGTTGTCCCTACCTGGTGGCCCCGCAGACCCTGAAACCGACGCTATGGAATCCCATATTTCCTGGGGGGAAATCAAGGAGAAAGACTTACCGCGTTCCATGAGACAGAGCTACCGTCACCTCATGTTCTTCATCGGGAGGCCAGATCTGGAGTCCTTTTGGGGCTCCGGAGAGGGGGATCTTCGATCTTCGTCATCACCAACCCTTCTCCATCGCCAATTCCATGATGCTCCCCACCGTGAGTGTGTAATTCCTTCGTAGGCTCACTGGTCGGTGAGGAGTTGGATGAGATTCATCCTGTTATCTAGTTAGTTTTGTTAGGGCTTGATCCCTAGTATCTACTATGTTCTGAGATTGATGTTGCTAGGATCCCTAGTATCTAACACGTAGTAGGTGACTATAACTTGCAAGATCGGATCTAGAACATGGATATAATGGTGATAAAATAAATGGTTCAAGGTGGATGAAGAACATGAGGGATGTTAGCATCTGGCAGTGTCGCGATGATTTCGAGCTAGGGCTAATGGCAGAGATCATATTCATGGAGTCAAATGCGGAGGAAACAACGTGCATGCCTGCGGAATGGCATGAGCAACCGGTGTATCACGCCAAAGATGCGACCCTATCCTAAGGGAACTCGAAGGTCCCACCAAGGATAGAAGCGCATCTTGAAGACGCTTTTGCAAGGTGGATATCATTACATCAACATTACATAATAGATGGGGATACATACAAGGCATACAAATGCCGCCAGAATACATCAACACATCATACATAAGATCAACATCCGACTACGGATGAACACAAACAGAAACTCAAACGACATCCACCCTGCTAGCCCAGGCTGCCGACCTGGAACCTAACCCAAGATCGACGAAGAAGAAGAAGGAGAACTCCAACACAAGTAAACATCGCTCTCGCGTCATGATCATCGCATAACCTGTACCTACAACTGTTGTGGTAGTAATCTGTGAGCCACGAGGACTCAGCAATCCCATTACCATGGGTATCAAGACTAGCAAAGCTTAATGGGTAAGGAAGGGGGTAAAGTGGTGAGGTTGCAACAGCGACTAAGCACAGTATGGTGGCTAACTTACGAAACAAGAGCGAGAAGAGGAGCTAAGCAAACGGTCGACAACTAGTAATGATCAAGAAGTGATCCTGAACTCCTACTTACGTCAAACATAACCCAAAAACCATGTTCTCCTCTCGAACAACCCCGAAAAGAGACAATCACGATCACGCACGCGATTGGTGTATTTTAGAAGAGTTTACTTCAAGTTTACTACAACCGGATATTAACAAATTCCCATCTGCCACATAACCGCGGGCACGGCTCTCGAAAGTTTATACCCTGCAGGGGTGTCCCAACTTAGCCCATAATAAGCTCTCACGATCAACGAAGGATATTCCTTCTCCCGGGAAGACCCGATCAGTCTCGGAATCCCGGTTACAAGACATTTCGACAATGGTAAAACAAGACCAGCAAGACCACCCGAATGTGCCGACAAATCTCGATAGGAGCTGCACATATCTCGTTCTCAGGGCACACCGGATGAGCCAGACGTCGGGTTGGCATAGACCCTGGTTGCCCAGGGGGCGCCGGACATCGCTCGGTTTGGACCAGCACTCAGAGGAGCACTGGCCCGGGGGGGCTAAAATAAAGATGACCCTCAGGCTCCGGAAACCCAAGGGAAAAAGGCTTAGGTTGTTAGGCAAATGTAAAACCAATGTTGGGCCTTGCTGGAAGAGTTTTATCCAAGGCGAACTGTCAAGGGGTTCCCATAACACCCAACCGCGTTAGGGACGCAAAATCCGGGAACATAATACCAATATGACGGAGACTAGGGCGGCAAGAGTGGAACAAAACACCAGGCATAAGGCCAAGCCTTCCACCCTTTACCAAGTATATAGATGCATCAATAATATAAGAGGTATTGTGATATCCCAACATAAACATAATCCAACATGGAGCAATCTTCATCTTCACCTGCAACTAGCAACGCTATAAGAGGGGCTGAGCAAAAGCGGTAACATAGCCAAACAACGGTTTGCTAGGAAGGGTGACAAAGGTTAGAGGTTCATGGCAATTTGGGAGGCTTGAAAAGCAAGTGGTAGGTAACGCGGCACAGCGATAGCATCGAGGCAACTAGCATAGCAATGATAGTAGTGAGATTCAAGGTGACGGTCATCTTGCCTGATATCCCGCTAGGAAGAAGAACGAATCCATGAAGAAGATGAAGCCACGAAGACGAACGAATCCTCACGATCGTAACGAAACAGGAACTAACGAGAAGGAGCACAACCGGGAAGAAGCAAACAACACGGTAAACACTCAACACATAAACAAGACATGATGCTCAACCAAGTAAGATGCATGACAAGGCTACATGAAGCTACTCATGGCAAGAGATGATGCATACAAGAACAACACATCAAAGCAAGTTTAAATGAGGCCGGAAACAACCTATAACAATTCTGGTAAGTCCTCATATGCAAATTTCGAAATTATCCCAGATCTGAATAAACTTTATGTTCAAGTTGTTAAACAGCAAGTTAAGATGCACCAAGATGATCTACACGAAATTCTAGTCAAGTTACATATAAAGTTCATTTAATTTGGAGCTACGGCCTAGAAGATATGAGCAAAACAAGTTAAACATGGCATTGATGTAAAATGCATTCAAACCTCAAGCAAACACACTCAAAACATGGATGCAACAAGGTAACATGTAACTACATGCAAAACTAAGCAAGTTTCATATAGAGCACACCCAAAACGGAGCAACGGTTCAACACATACACTATATACAAGTTTAAAGGACAAACTGTCCAAAACATCAACTAGGCAACTTGCAAGCATCAAAACAACATGCTACAGCACCTCAATATGAAAACCAAAGGCATGGACATGATATACATGTAACAAAAGTCCCTTTCTGATCACGAGCCAAAAAGGCACAGAAGATATGATGACACCCATGTAAACATAGCAAGTTTCATAAACAGATTCAGACTGGCAGAAAAAAACTGAGCATGGCACAAACGGAATTATGAAGGGATCTTTGCGAGCTCAAATCACTCATCACAAAGCATTTCATGGCATGTGAAGGTAAATCGCAGTAAGAAGACATGTTCATGAAGCTAAGTATGGCAATAGCACAATCATAGGGTGCATGGATCACTAGCAAAACACATGGCAAAACTGAACTTAATGTTAACAGGCTGACAGCAACATTATTTAGCAATTTGAGAGCAAGATTACAACAAGCTGCAGCAGGCTATAAATGCAACAAAGGCATAGATTGATAGAGCATCACATGTATAAGAAAACATACTTAGAGAACATCTACAGAATATGCATGGATTAATTGGTAGCATCAAGCAAAGATAGCAACATGATATAAAAGTTTCAGCATTGATAGAACATTAACAGCAAGTAGCGCACTTCACGAGCTTGATGCACTCACCACAAGGCACACAAAAATACATGGATTGCACCACTGTAAATATGGAATGGAGATGTTTCACAAACATGTAGACATCATGATCATAGGATGCACACACAAAATGCAACAAAAATGACAAATCATCAAGTTATAACAGTCTCAGCAGGTTAACATCACATAGCACTCTTGCAACAATGATTAGGGCATCAAGATGAAATCAGACAAAGATGTCACAGTAGAACTAAATAAATAGCATCACATAATGAACATTTTGATATATTATATGCGCAAAATGGAGCAGTATGCAACAAGTTATGGCATGTCAAAGTGGGCACGAGAATGTATGATGACGTGACTTGGGAAAAAATCACCTCGCGGAAGAAGTCAACGGGACGACGGGATCCGGGACGGGGGCACGTTTAGATGGATGGATGGATGGATCTGGTCCACCCCGCGGTGGATCCGGACGGGGCGGACAGCGACGGGCTTCCGGGCGGCGGAGCTCGCCGGCAATGGGCGAGGTCACCGCGGGGCGTGGCGCACGCGGCGGAGGAGGCGGGCCTGCGGCGGCGCCTAAGGGCAGGGCGAGCGGGACGGCGAAGCACCGAGTGGCGGGGCGGCGCTGGGCGGTGCGGTGGATAGGCGGCGGCGGTGCGGAACTCCGGCAGCGGCGTGCGCAGGGCGGGGCAGAGGAGCTGCGGGGCGGCGCGGGGCGGCTCGGCCCGGTCGCGGCCCGGGGCGGGCCGACCGTGGGCCTCGCGGGCCGCGGCGGTGGAGGGCGGCGCAAGGACAGGTGTCGACGCGGGGTTGGCTCGGGGCGGCACCGCGATTTCGTCCGGCGCGGACGGACATGTCCGGCGGCGCGGAGGGGGAGTTTGCTAGGGTTTTGGACGAAAATTTCGGGGGAGGCACCTATTTATAGGTAGAGGGAGGTAGGAGAGTCTAAATGGGGAGCGGTTTTCGCCCACACGATCACGATCCAACGACCGAGAGCATGGAGAGGGTTTGGATGGGCTCATGGGCTGTGGTGAAGAGGGGCTGGGCTGCAAAGAGACAGGGGTTTCGGGCTACGCGGTTAACCGTCAGGGTGTCAAACGAGCTCCAAATGGAACGAAAATTGACAGGCGGTCTACCTACTCTATAACAACACCGCACGCCAAGTTTCATCCCATTCCGAGAACATATTTAAGCCACTCATGAAATGAGGTCTGAGAGGTGCAACGAGCACGTATGGGAGTGTCGGAACGCGAAACGGACAACGGGGAAAAGGACCGGATGCAAGTTTTGCAAAACATGATGATGCAATGTAGACGATGACATGGGAAAGTGCGACACGCAAGCAAATTACATGGTAACGACGGCGAATAACTGGGAGACACCTGGCGCATCGAATCCGGGGCGTTACACGGTGCAACTGTTCAAATGGACGGTAGGAGAAGCCAAATCGCGGGACCAACTGCGGCGGCGCCGCTGGGCATGCATTGTAGGCAAGGTGAGCTGCCCTCCTTCCCCGCCAACGATGAAGTGACCTACTTGGTTGCTGCTGTAGTGAACTTGCGGTGCCATGCCGGTTTGCAACTGTGACAATCACTCCATCTATATGTATTGTATTCCTGTGGAAGTACTTGGTCATTTGGAAAAAGATGGTAATTGATTTTCACTAGTTTTTGAATGCTTGGTCGTGAAAATCACCCGAACACAACCAGAAGTCTCCATCGCGTAATACTTACGGTCGGTCGGACCCGCGACACGCATCGGCTTGGTCTGACATGTACGACTAGCTACATCACTGACTTGTGCGACCGCATTTGAGCAGTAGTACTTGATATTTGTGTTCTAGGAAACTCATTGGGAGCCGTTTCGGGCCTCGAAACCAAAAACATCAATTAATATTTAGCTTGTTCCCATCACATTCCAAAGTGTATAGTATAATTAAGTGCAAACCTGCTCGCACCTAGTACGTATCAAACCTGAACATGTTCCCACTATGCAGGTTTTAGTACTAGTGCTAGTACTAGGTTATAAAAAGGGGAACTAGTACCTAGCCAAAAATCACTCTACCTCTTCCTCCTCATAATTCTTTCTTGTTCGTCCATCCTTGCCAAGGCCGGTGTGTAGAGCTCTAGGTCGAGAACTACTCGTAACAAGGGAGCGGCAACCAAGGCCATGGAAAAAAAGAGGGCTCGCCGCCTGGCAGAGACCTCGGAAGATCTCTCACGAGCAGGCGAGGGCTCCCAGGAGCGCCCTAGCCGCGGAGGCGAACATGTCGAGCTGGCGGCGCTGGAGTCGTTATCCCTCGACGACATGCCCGATCAGCTCAATAAGTAGGAGGAGTTCATCGACGGCTTGGTGGAGCTGCTGAAGGAGAGCCTCGACGACATGACCGATGAGCTCAATGAGCAGGGGGAGTTGACCGCCGGCTTGGTGATGCTGCTCAAGAAGAGCATTGCCTCGGATAAGAAGGCGACCGGCAAAATCCTGCAACTTCAGGAGGACAAGGCGAAGCTCTGCCATGAGCTCGACCTGCTGAAGGAGGAGAACACCGGCTGGAAGAAGCTGCATGAGAAGAGTAGTTCCTCGATGAAGATGCTGTAGGCCCTCCTCATGGAACATAAGGAGGAGTTGGCGAAGCTCCACATCGAGCACCCGGCTACTATCAAGGTACGTAATGCGACCGTGGAATAGATGATGAAGGCTCGCGTCAAGAAATCCCGCGTCATGGACATAATGAATAAGATGGAGGAGGAGATGTGTAAGGAGATGGAGGTCGTGGAGGCGATGAAGAAGCACTTACGACTCCGCGGCCAGCAACCCTTCATGTAGTAGAGAGTAGCGCCCCAGACTTGTGTGTGCGTCTTCCTTCTTTTCGGGGGGGGGGGGGGTAATCTTCCTTCTTCTTTTGCTCCATTGTTTCTTCTTTTCCTTCGGGTGTTTCGCCGCACGTGTCACATTCTCTGCGAGGCATGAATAGAACAATGCTAACGATGAGCGGCGCCGTCGGATCGATGACTAGCAAATTAGATCTTTTTTATCGCCATATCGCACTGGGCTGCCGTGTTTCGTGCTCCTCCGTCGTACTAGTACTCCAGTGGAAAACTTGAGTATACCGCACGGTTCTTTGCTCCTCCTCAGGTCATCAGCAACATTTATACGAGCAGTCAAATCACAAGGCCCCGCCTTCCAGCAGTAATGAGCCGTCAAATCACAAAGGCCCTCGCCTCTCGTGAAACCGACCAAGCGAGACTGCCCCGCCCTCTAGCCTTTTAAATGTATACTTTTGTACAGTAGTAGTATCGATGGATTGCGCCATGGAGCAAAACTAACAAGATGAAATTAAAGAAAAAAGGTGGTACATACAGAGAGCGCTCGTCGCCAAATTATGCATATAGTACCATTTAAAAAGCTAGTACATGCTTAGATGGGGTGCTAAATTCTATTAAAGAAATTACCATACCTATTTAATTCTTGGGTTTTTATTATTTATGCCACTAATTGTGTATCACTACTCAGTTTTGCCATTAGGAGTTACAACTACTCAAAAATGCCATCGATCTGTGAGATGCTTGCTCAAAAATGCAATTAGATATCTCAAAAATGCCATCGTTCCGTTAGATGTTTGCTAAAAAATGCCATTAGACATTGTTATTTTCACGTCAAACCCGTTGACCATGTTATATGACAAAAATAAGCCTAGACCCACATGTCGATTCTCCCTATCTCACAATGATAAGTGTGACCCCGCTTGTCAGGAATAACCAAGCGAATAATTTTACAAGGAAATAAGAACGCTGTTGGGATCAAGTAGACCCCGCACTTTATTGTACTATAGTGAGATAGAGGGAGAGCTGGCATGTTGGTCCATAGGTATTTATGTCATCATAACATGGCAAAAGAGATTTGAGTCATATTAATGGTATCCAGCACAACACACCCCTCAAATAAAACTAAGCACCCTGAAATTCTTTGACAACTAAACTACTGGCTATATGATGTTGGCCATATATATTGTACGTATATAATGTGAAGAAACGAGTGGTAGTACTACCAACTACATGATGAACTATAAGAAATACTAGTATGTACGTAATGAAGAGTTAAATTAACGAGAAGGAACATAACATAGTTCTACTGGGGGCTCAGCACAACACACCCCTCAAATAAAACTAAGCACCCTGAAATTAAACTAAGCAACTGATCCGGCAGACACTGCATTACAACCACCATGAGCAACGACACTGCACCTTACTCGGACTCCTCGTCCACGTGCTCGACTTCGTCCTTGTCCCTCTTCCGCTTGGCCGATACTTCTTTGCTTGAACCGCACACTTGGCTTTCGCTCTTCATCCAACCCTTGTAGATATGGAAACAAAGGTAGGCATCCATTGCAGCGTAATTGATGTGGTCTCTATCTAGTACATTCCACTGCCATGCATGATGAAACTTAGGCAGAGGTTTTGTCAGTTTACCGTACGGGAGGACACCAGCACATTCCTCTAGAGGTTGAAGGGCTGGCCTACTACGAGGACTATCAGACCCAGGACTTCTTTGTCGTTCGCAAAGTCTACAAAAATGAATTTCACTTTGCCGCCCCCGAGGAAGTTCTTAAAATCCTCGCACTCAACATCGGCATGGCATATGTGGTAGACCAAGCACAAGTTAGGCACACAAACCTAATCATGGCGGGCTTTTTCTTCTCTTCCTTCTTTAGATTCTTCTCTTTTCCCAGGACTATGGTGTACTCAACATCTAGCCCAGCGACCCACTCATCACCCTTTGACTTTTTGAACATGCGTCTGAAGAGAGCAAGGCATCCTTTCACCGTCGCGGAAGAACGTATGTAGATGACGTCAAACTCATCTCCGGTGATGGTTCTAACTTTGTACTCACCGCTGATCATGGAGATTTGGGACGCCATGGATTTGGGAGGAGAGTTAGGATTAGTGGAACTGCTATAATGTGAAAGGACGGGACGACTAGGAGCGAACTGCCGTAATGTTAAAGGACGGACGGGGATGAGTAGGAGCGAATTGGTAGCGGTTTTGCGATTGTAAAAATGCTAAGTGGGGCATGCGAATGGCAGTGTAGTGGCTTGCCCGGTGGATAAATGGATTCATGCACAGTACTATGGGGGCCCAATTAGATGTCATGTCTGCTAGACACCCAATTAAATGGCTTCATGCATCTGCGTGTTCGCACGTCAAGCGTCTTGAATATTACAGGTGATACGAAGCTTTCCATGCTCCCATGACACGGGCTTCCGAGATCCCTTGGATCTGAGATCGAACGGTTGCATGGCGTGATTCTAGACCTATGGGTGAATATCCTATCCTGGAGGGTTATTCTGCAAAGTTTCAGCAAGTTAGCATGAGACCATTCGATCTCAGATCCAAGGGCTGTCAGTAGCCCGTATCATGGTCACGCCTACCACGACCGTCGCCTCACTCGCGCGGTTGCACCCTTGGAGATTTCAGACGGCTATAAATGAGCATTTTTTTGCCTACTTCGCATGCATGAAACTACTTCTTCCGTCTGGGTGCGTTAGGCTATCTGATGTTGGCATGTCATACATAGTCATGACTTAGCCACTCATACAACAAGCTTAGCTATAAGGTTGGCTATAAGAGTATTTTTTTACTTCTCTCTATCTCTTTCTTCGTAGTATTTATTGCATTTGCCAAGGAGTGACCTCTTCCAATGAAATGGTGCTTAGATAAGGTGTTAAGGGCATTAAATGGCTTAGAAACTCAAGTCCCCAATGCATAGGTGCTTAGTTTTTTGTTGCTAAGCTTGCTTCATTTAATTAGGTATAGACTCAAAATTATCTTTTCACCTAGGTACACGCGCTTAGCACCATTTCATCCTGGGGTCACCAAACTAGTCTCTCTCTCTTCTTAATTAACTTGCCACATCAGAGTTTATGCCCATGTGGCAGGCTTAGCACATGTGCGAGCAAGTACAATAGTGGACTATAAGCCCACTTACATGGCATTTTTGCATATGTGGAGGAGAGAGGCAAGGAAAAAGTGGAGGAGTGGGCTCTCATGCAAGAGCTAGCCTCTACACGTGCTCCTAAACAAAAGCATTTAATACAAGGAGAGAAATAGAGAGAAAGTGAGTAAAAGTTGTAACCTTATAGCCAACCATATAACCAACCCTATTGTATGACTAATAAATAATACTAACTTTTGATGACATGGCATGTTTATATAGCCAACATCTGGCTATACTATTAACCATGCTCTACATGGTGGAGCATTAGGAGAGGCACCTGTATACCATGGAGGTGGTCAGGAATCGGAAGACTCACGCTAGTCGTAGCGCCACAATTAAAATGATGACGGCAAGTCAAATCACAGGGCCCCACCTGTCCAGCTATAACTCGCTGTCAAATCACATAGCCCTACATTTGCAGCAGCCTACTCCCTCATCTTCTCGCTGTCGGCATCCTGGGAACGGGGGTCCCCAGACTTGCTTGCCTGCGGCCCACGGCGTGGCTCCACCAGCGGCCCTGTACGGCCCATCTTCACCAGCAAACACTCAAGACCCTCGCGAGGGGCCAAGCCTCATGAGGCGGACGACGCAAGACCTCCTTGGGGGCGGCCTCACTAGGCTGGCTCGTGAGGGGCGGAGAGATCAAGGCAAGGGGCACCTCGCGAGGTTCCGGTGACGTAAGCCATGACGACCGGGGCCAGGCGGGCGCCAGCGCGCACAGTGTCCTCGTTTCCTCTTTGGTGCTAAAAAGGCAAGCGTAGGCGAGGAGTCCGAGGCATCAGGCAAAGGTTTCCATATCAGTGCAACGAGACCAAGACCAGCAGGACGGCAAGACGGAGGTCACCGTGGAGCCCAATACGGCGTCACCACCAAAGCCTTTGGCAGGCGAAGACCACCTTTAGTCAGGATAACTTGTACTAGTTGTCTCCCTTCAAATTTTTCCGTTGTGGCATCCCTTCCCACCAGCATTTGGGAAGAGGACCCGGGCCACTATAAATAGGGCTAGCCACCACAGTAGGGACCGAACCGAACCGATCTGAGGAACGGATCCGGAACCATTAAGATCATCCTCATCCACACAATCTCACCAAGCACAAGAGCACCTCTCCTCGGGAGGCTGTTCTTCCCTTGTAACTGATAATCCTCAGCCCAAGAGGCAATCCACCACACCACACTGGAGTAGGGTATTACACCACATCGGTGGCCTGAACCAGTATAAACCTTGTGTCTCTTGTTCTGTGAGTTTGACGCACTGAGCTTTGAGATCGCGGTGAGGGCGTGAGCTAGGGGGAGGAGAGATCTTTGTGCGCACCCCAGTGTTCAAACCTGAAGGGTTTGCCGGAACCCGAAATCCAACATTTGGCATGCCAGGTAGGGGTGCGCCGAAGCCTTCCTTCCATTGATCCACGCTCCGCCATCACCACGCCTTGCCCCCATGGCCAGCGTTGCTCTTCCGGCTGCGATGACGGATGCCCGTGGCGGGGCCAGGGGGCTCCGAGCCTTAGCCCCGCCTCGCGGCAGGTGCAGTGGCCACCCAAGTTCAAGCCAGAGATGTCGCCGCGTTACGACGGCGCGGCGGACCCGTCGGCCTTCCTGCTGGCGTATGAAGAGGCCGTCCTGAAGGCTGGGGGCCACAAAAAGGTCATGGCCAATTGGCTTCCCATGGCCCTCACTAGTGCACCGCGCGCCTGGCTACTCGATCTCCCAGGATCTACGGTGGCTGCGCAGCCCCTTCGATGCGCGCTTCGCGGCACCGGCGCCCCTTGCCGTCGCAGCCATCCTTAGTGGCTCGCAAGCGCCGCCCTCGGGCCATCACACCAAGCCGTTCTTTCGCCAGATCGGCGCCGCCTCCATGCGGAAGGGGGCTCCCCCGGGTTGGGCGGCACCCAAGGCCGACCTGACCTTCGACTCGGGGGATCACCCTGTCACCACTGTCGGCTCGGGCGTGCTCCCAATGCTTTGCACGCCCACCATCTGCAGAGTAGCCATCACCAAGACCCTCATCGACGGCGGCGCCGGCCTCAACGTGCTCTCTGTGGAGGCTTTTAGCCTTCTTCACGTACCGCTCGAGCGGCTCCGCCCCAGCAAGCCCTTCTCCGGGGTCGGGGCGGCTCCTCCAGCCCCCTGGGGCAGATCCGTCTTCCCGTGACCTTCGTCACCCGCGACGACTATCGCACTGAGCTGATCGACTTTCACATCGCCCGTATTGGCCTCCCGTACAACGCCATCCTCGGATACCAAGCTCTGGCTCAGTTTATGGCGGCAATCCATCCAGCCAACAACCTCATGAAGATGCCCGGGAGCAAGGACGTCCTCACCATAGTCGGAGATACCAAGGAAGCTCTGGTAGCGCTCAAGCTTGCCCTCAAAACCGCCGCGGCAGTGCGACCGGTCGACGAGGTCATGTCCAGAGTTAAGGAGGCCGCACCAGCTAATAAGAAGCAGTTGTTCACTCAAGATCGGGCAGAAACCAAGCAGGTGCCGGTCGAGGAAGATGGGTCCTCTGGAGCCACCTTCACCATAGGTGAAGTTCTTGCGCGCAAACAAGGAAGTATTCGCCTGGGAGCCCAAACAGCTGGTAGGGGTCCCAAGAGGGGTGATCGAGCATCACTTGAGGGTGTGCCCCAATGTGCGCCCTGTGAAGCAGAAGGCGCGGCGACAGTCCACGGAGAAGCAGTCCTTCATCATCCAGGAAACCCGTAAGCTGGAGGCAGCAGGTGTCATTCGCGAGGTTCGGTACCCCGAGTGGCTGGCGAACCCCGTCGTTGTGCCAAAGAAAGGCGGGAAATAGTGCATGTGTGTCAACTTCACCAACCTCAACAAGGCCTATCCCCAAGATCCGTTCCCGCTTCCACGCATCGACCAGATCGTTGACTCCACCGCCGAGTGTGACCTGCTATGCTTCCTGGATGTGTTTTCAGTCTATCACCTGATCAAGATGGCGGTAGAGGATGTGGAGAAGACGGCCTTCCTGACCCCGTGCGGGGTGTACTGCTACACTTGCATGCCGTTCGGGTTGCGCAACGCAGGCGCGGCCTTCCAACGGCTAATGCACATCGCCCTGGGTCAGCAGCTCGGGAGGAATGCTGAAGCCTACATCGACGACATTGTGGTAAAGTCTCAGGAGGCGAGGACTTTGACTCAGGACTTGGAGGAGACCTTCGCGAGCCTGCGCCAGGTGGACTTGCGGCTCAACCCAGAGAAGTGCGTATTTGGTGTCCCCTCCGGCAAGCTGCTGGGCTTCCTTGTGTCCCACAGGGGATCGAGGCCAACCCGGAGAAGGTCAAGGCGATCGAAGACATGAGCCCACCACAAACCCTCAAGGAGATGCAGAAGCTTGCCGGCTGCGTGACTTCGCTGGGGGCGCTTCATCTCCAAGCTGGGAGAGCGCGCCCTACTGTTCTTCAAGCTGATGAAGAAGAAGGGCTCATTTGAGTGGACCCCCGAGGCTGACCAAGCATTTCAAGACCTCAAGAGATACCTGACCAGCCCTCCGGTGATGGTGGCGCCCCGCCCTCTCTCGCCCCTGGTGCTTTACCTTGCCGCCACTCCTTACTCCGCCAGCGCAGCTCTGGTGGCGGTCCGGTAAGAGCGCCAGGCCAAGGATGCGTCGCGCCGAGCCACGCCCCCAGCTGGGGCGATACAAGACCCGGAGGGCACCGCAAGGGCTGAGCAACGCCAACGGATGACCAGGCTCAGCAAGACGGCACCCTTGGGCCTGCAGAGGCCCCAATGAGCAACCAGGCTCCGGGGGTTCCATCGCCTCAGGAAGCGCATCAACCTCCGACAGACGTAGGCCCCGTCGACGCGCCCGCCCTCGTCGAGCACCCAGTGTATTTTGTCAGCACGGTACTGCGGGATGCAAGGGCACGGTACCCCATGCCACAAAAGCTCTTGCTCGCGCTCTTGGTGGCCTCGCGTAAGCTACGACACTTCTTTCAAGGTCACCCAATCAAGGTCGTCTCGGCCTACCCACTGGAGAGGGTACTCAGGAGCCCCAACGCTGCTAGAAGAGTCGCCAAGTGGAATATCGAGTTGCAGGCATTCCAGCTGGAGTTCAGCACAACCAAGGTCATCAAGGGAGCCGCGCTCGCCGACTTCATGGCAGAATGGACGGACGCCCCGGGGCTTGAAGCAGGCGAGGATCGATCCCTCTCGCCGGGAAGTGAAGCGCTAGACGGCTGGGTTATGTATTTCGATGGCGCATTTGCGCGCCAGGGCGCGAGGGCTGGAGCAGTGCTCATCTTGCCCACTCAGGACAAGCTCTACTACATCGTGCAGCTCTGCTTCCAGCAGGGCGAGAAGGTCTCCAACAACATAGCGGAGTACGAAGGCCTCATAGTTGGCCTTAAGGCTGCGGTGGCCCTGGGGGTGAAGCGCCTCACCATCAGGGGCGACTCGCAGCTTCTCGTCAACTTCTCCAACAAGGTATACGAGCCGAGGGACAAGCACATGAAGGTATATCTCGCGAGGTACGCAAAATGGAAAAGCAGTTCTTGGGCCTAGAATTGCAGCACGTGCCCCGTGGCACCAACAAGGAAGCCGACGACATCACCAAGTGAGCATCCAAGCGGCTACCCCAAGAGCCTGGCGTCTTCGAGGAGCGGCTCTTCAAGCCATCGGCAGCACCTACGCTTTCGAGGCCGGCGCCGCCTTGGGAGGAGCTCCCCCAACCACCTGCTTCGGGAGCCCCGGCCTGCGGCCCGACCTCGGGAGCGCGCCTACTCTTGCCGCTCGAGCCTCAGGAGGGGTGCTGGTCCTAGGAGTTCAAGGAATACCTAACGCAAGGGACGCTGCCGGAGAAGGAGGAGGACGCGGTGCGCGTGGCCCGACAGGCTACGGCGTACTGCATCCAGGACGGTGAGTTATACAGGAAGCGGCCAAATGACGTTTCCTTGTGTTGTATCTCCAGGGAATAGGGAACGAGTTTTTAGCTGACATAAACGGCGGAGACTGCGGACACCACTCGTCGTCACGAGCCCTCATTGGCAAGGCATTCCGCAGCGGGTTCTACTGGCCTACGGCGCTCAACGACGCAACCGAGCTGGTGAAGTCCTGCGAGGCCTGCCAATTCCACGCCAAGCAGATCCATCAGCCAGCTCAGGGCCTCCGGACCATCCCGCTCTCGTGGCCATTCGCAGTCTGGGGGCTGGATATCTTGGGCCCGTTCCCTCGAGCGCCTGGGGGCTACCGCTACCTCTATGTCGCCATCGACAAATTCGCCAAATGGGCGGAGGTAGAAGCTGACCGCACCATCCCGGCGGTCAAGTTCATCAAGGGTCTCGTAAGCCGGTTCGGGGTCCCTAATTGCATCATCACCAACAACAGCTCGCAGTTCACTAGCAATCTCTTCAAGACATATTGTGCTAACCTTGGAACGCAGATCTGCTATGCTTCGGTGGCACACCCTAGAAGCAACGGTCAAGCCGAACGCGCCAACACGGAGGTCCTGAGAGGCCTCAAGACCAGGACCTTCAAGAAGAAGCTCGAGGCCTGTGGCAGGGGCTGGCACGACGAGCTCCAGTCTGTGCTGTGGTCCATCCGCACCACCGCCACCAAGCCAACGGGCGAGACCCCGTTCTTCCTCATCTACGGAGCAGAAGCGGTTCTCCCTCACGAGGTCAAGCATCGCTCCGCGCGGGTCCTGGCGTTTGATGAGACACAACAGGACGCCATGCGGGGGATGGACCTTGTGCTGGGGGAGGAACGCCGTCGTGAAACCATGCTTCGAACGGCAAGATACCAGCAGGCGTTGTGGCGGTATCACTGCCGCAGCATTCGCTCTAGGACGCTCGAGGTGGGTGACCTCGTCCTAAGGCGGGTGCTCTCCAGGGAAGGGCTGCATAAGCTTTCACCCATGTGGGAGGGCCCATTTAGGGTCGCCCACGTCTCTAGGCCTAGCGCCGCGCGCCCAGAGACGCAGGACAGGGTCCCCATCCAGAACGCCTGGAACATCCAGCACCTCCGGAAGTTCTACCCATGAAGCAAGGCCCAACGCCTGTGAAGCAAGGCCCAGTGCCTGTGAAGGTCTCCGCTCGTGACACTCTCACGTAATAATGAGTGGGTTGTACACGCCCCGGAGTCTCAGGAGTGCTGCCCTCGGGCCTCGGGGGCTCCCTCCCACGTCCTAGTGGCAGCACTTAGCTCCGCGCAGGTGAGAAGACTAGACTAGGTGCCGGACGCGGCTTTTCATTTGCTTTCCGCAGTTGGCTTGCCCCTCTTTAATGAAAATTTGCTTTCTGGTGTTCCTTGCCGGCTTGGTTCCATCGCCTTTTGCCTGCTTTTCTGCCCTCGATTCCTCATTTTGACCCGTACTCTCCCTCGCATGCCTCGCGAGGGGGCTGGACAGGTGCCCTCGTGAGTGTTTTTCCTATACTTCGCGAGGCACCCGTGCTCGAGCTCGCAAGCTGGCGCACCTTTCTCAATCCGTGCCCCTCGGGTACCGCGATGCGAAGCGCTGGGTCGTGGCCGGCTGCGCCTGCGACCAGGGCTCGGAAGAATAAGAGTTTCCTAACGAATTTTTGCAGTTCCTAGACGCCTCCCAAGCCAAGGAGGCCTCGCCAGGTACTGGAAAATGCGCGCCTCACGAGGCAAAAACTACTTCGAGCGCGTCAAGCTATGTTATTCCTACGCGCCTACATAAAACGTCGATGCTGCAACATGACACAAGAACAATAAACATAGCATAGCAACTTGGAAATCGTGGTTCGTTGCACGCCCCTGTGGGGCCGCATACTTGTCTCTCTCTTAATGCAGGAAGAAAAGGAAGAACGAAACAAAAGTGGTGCGCGCCCCCGCGGCAGTTCGCGAGGATGGGCCCATGGCGCTCTCCTGGGCTCAGCCACACCCCTCCTCGTGCTTCACTAGGGCACGGCGACGGGACGACCCGCTTCCACCCTCAAAGCGGGCGCGGCGGCTGGTCATAGTCGCTGCTGCTGGAGCCGTCGCCGAAAGAAGAGTCACCATAGCTAGACGAGCCATGGCTGGCGCCAAGGACAAGCCCGCCTTCACCCTCATCGCGGCCGTCGCCCAGTCTGAGCACCTCACCACCGTCCTTGTCCTCAGGGCAGCACCCGACGCGGCGACCGTCTTCTGCGAATACCCTCACGTAGAGGGTCGCGTTGCTGTCGTACTTGAAGTGGAGGGTGCACCGCCTTCCCAGGCCGCGCGCGCGGGCAAGCATCTGCCAGCCGCGGGCCAAGGCCGTGTTGCCTGCAACGGAGACCTCCACCGCGACCCACGAAGCCTTGCTGCAGCAGCCGTCAGCCTGCAGCCAGAGCCCGCCTAGACCCGTGGCCGGCAGCTCGCCGGCGAAAAAGCATGGGAGCTGAAGCCAGGTGCCGGCCGGGTTCTCTGACCACACGACGAACTCCGGCAGCACCTCCGCCGAGTGGAAGCATGGCCGGGGAGGCCGCGCGACCATGGCGCGCCTCCCTTCATCGACGGGGCTGCCACGACCTGGGCGACTCCCACCACGCGAAGAGGCGCCGCCGCGGCCGCGAGGGGCCACGGCGGGGGTCGCGGTGTGCTTGCGGGGGCGGCCGCGCCCCCTCTTGGGCGGCGGTGAGCCGGGTCCCTCCTAGTGGGCCTTCCCCTTCTCTGCGGCCGAGAACCTCTTCGTAGGCGCCATGGGTGTCGCAGCCGGCAGTGAAGCAAGGGAGAAGAAATGAGCGGAGCAGGAAGAGATGAGCGACGGGGGCTCCGCCCCCTCCTCATTTGTAGCGGGAGAAGGCCAACCGGCGATCCCCACGATCACAGGTAATGATGATTTTTCTCTGCATGTAGCAGGGACTCGTCAAGTCGGGCAGTTGCCGAGGCAACGTGGGGAAGCGGAGATGCCCACTCTAATCAATCGTCACACATCAAGCGAGGCCGCAGGCTGTTGGGGCCCGTGGCGCTCCGCACTTGCCCTTTGGCTTCGCCTCGAAGCCAAGTCCGAGCGCGCCTTGGGCCCGGGGGCTACTGTCGGCGTCCTGGGAACGGGGGTCCCCAGACTTGCCTGCCTGCAGTCCATGGCGTGGCTCCACCAGCGGCCCATTACGGCCCATCTTCACCATCAAACACTCAAGACCCTCGCGAGGGGCCAATCCTTGTGAGGCGGACGATGCAAGACCTCCTCGGGGGGCGGCCTCACCAGGCTGGCTCGCGAGGGGCGGAGAGATCAAGGCAAGGGGCACCTCGCGAGGTTCCGGTGATGTAAGCCATGATGACCGGGGCCAGGTGGGCGCGAGCACGCACAGTGTCCTCGTTTCCTCTTTGGTGCTAAAGAGGCAAGCGCAGGCGAGGAGTCCGAGGCATCAAGCAAAGGTTTCCATATCAGTGCAACGAGACCAAGACCAGCAGGACGGCAGGACGGAGGTCACCGTGGAGCCCAAGATGGCGTCACCACCAGAGCCTTTGGCAGGCGAAGACCACCTTTAGTCAGGATAACTTGTACTAGTTGTCTCCCTTCAAATTTGGCCATTGTGGCATCCCTTCCCGCCAGCATTTGGGAAGAGGACCTGGGCCACTATAAATAGGGCTAGCCGCCACAGTAGGGACCGAACCGAACCGATCTGAGGAACGGATCCGGAACCATTCAGATCATCCTCATCCACACAAGCTCACCAAGCACAAGAGCACCTCTCCTCAGGAGGCTGTTCTTCCCTTGTAATTGTTCATCCTCAGCCCGAGAGGCAATCCACCACACCACACTGGAGTAGGGTATTACACCACATCGGTGGCCCGAACCAGTATAAACCTTGTGTCTCTTGTTCTGTAAGTTCGATGCACCGAGCTTTGAGATCGCGGTGAGGGCGTGAGCTAGGGGGAGGAGAGATCTTTATGCGCACCCTAGTGTTCGAACCTCAAGGGTTTGCCGGAACCCGAAATCCGACACTCGCGTCTCTGTCGAACCGACTAGGCGGTACTGCCCCGCCTACCGCGCGGGAAAAGCCCCGCCCTCGACTTTTAAATATAATTTTGTATCCACAGATTGCGCCAGGGAGCAAAGCCTCAAGAAAACGGTGGTACACATGTATACAACATGCCCGTCGCGTTCGCGTCGCATCCCAGACGGTCGGTCGGTTTGGCACGCCGCTCTCCGAATGGAACGCGTGTCATATTGCGTTTGCACACACATGTGGGACCGCAATTGAGAACCAACCATAGGCCCACTCCCTGGCCCCGCAAGTCGGCTGAGTTAATAGAAGAGAGACACGAGCAATAGTACTGGAGCAGTATTGTACAGACGTTGGTTCCTGGACGATCACTGCATGACATGGAAGATCAGTTCGTCCATGCATGTGACCAGACTCCAGCAGACGGCTGGATTGGCTATCGTCTACAGATCATGCAGGCTGTGTTGTACAGGGCTATAGTTCTGATGAGAAATCTAAACAAGGTTTCTTGTCATCTCGCAATATTAGGTGTCATGTGCTTCGGATCACTGCGAGGGTTAAACAGTGAAACCTGAGTTCCTCCAAGGCGCTGGTCATTGTGGGCTGATGTCTACTACACAACCTTCTTCTTGTAGACGTTGTTGGGCCTCCAAGTGCAGAGGTTTGTAGGACAGTAGCAAATTTCCCTCAAGTGGATGACCTAAGGTTTATCAATCCGTGGGAGGCGTAGGATGAAGATGGTCTCTCTCAAGCAACCCTGCAACCAAATAACAAAGAGTCTCTTGTGTCCCCAACACACCCAATACAATGGTAAATTCTATAGGTGCACTAGTTCGGCAAAGAGATGGTGATACAAGTGCAATATGGATGGTACATAAAGGTTTTTGTAATCTGAAAATATAAAAACAGCAAGGTAACTATTGATAAAAGTGAGCAAAAACGGTATTGCAATGCATTGAAACAAGGCCTAGGGTTCATACTTTCACTAGTGCAAGTTCTCTCAACAATAATAACATAACTGGATCATATAACTATCCCTCAACATGCAACAAAGAGTCACTCCAAAGTCACTAATAGCGGAGAACAAACGAAGAGATTATTGTAGGGTACGAAACCACCTCAAGGTTATCCTTTCTAATCGATCTATTCAAGAGTCCGTAGTAAAATAACACGAAGCTATTCTTTCCGTTCGATCTATCATAGAGTTCATACTAGAATAACACCTTAAGATACAAATCAACCAAAACCCTAATGTCACCTAGATACTCCAATCTCACCTCAAGTATCCGCGGGCATGATTATACGATATGCATCACACAATCTCATATTCATCTATTCAAACCAACACAAAGAACTTCAAAGAGTGCCCCAAAGTTTTTACCGGAGAGACAAGACGAAAACGTGTGCCAACCCCTATGCATAAGTTCACAAGGTCACTGAACCCGCAAGTTGATCACCAAAACATACATCAAGTAGATCACGTGATATCCCATTGTCACCACAGATAAGCACATGCAAGACATACATCAAGTGTTCTCAAATCCTTAAAGACTCAATCCGATAAGATAACTTCAAAGGGAAAACTCAATCCATTACAAGAGAGTAGAGGGGGAGAAACATCATAGGATCCAACTATAATATCAAAGCTCGCGATACATCAAGATCGTACCACCTCAAGAACACGAGAGAGAGAGAGAGAGAGAGATCAAACACATAGCTACTGGTGCATACCCTCAGCCCCGAGGGTGAACTACTCCCTCCTTGTCATGGAGAGCGCCGGGATGACAAAGATGGCCATCGATGAGGGATCCCCCTACGGCAGGGTGCCAGAATAGGGTCCCGATTGGTTTTTGGTGGCTACAGAGGCTTGCGGCGGCGGAACTCCTGATCTAGGTTATTTTCTGGAGGTTTCAGTATTTATAGGAATTTTTGGCGTAGGTCTCACGTCAAGGAGGTTCCCGAGTCGTCCACGAGGCAGGGGCCCACGCCCAGGGGGGTGGGCGCCCCCCCCCCACGCTCGTGGACAGCCCGGGACTCTTCTGGCCCAACTCTTTTACTCCGGGGGCTTCTTTTGGTCCATAAAAAATCATCAAAAATTGGCACGTCAATTGGACTCCGTTTGGTATTCCTTTTCTGCGATACTCAAAAACAAGGAAAAAACAGAAATTGGCACTGGGTTCTAGGTTAATAGGTTAGTCCCAAAAATCATATAAAATATCATATAAATGCATATAAAACATATAAGATGGATAATATAATAGCATGAATACTTCATAAATTATAGATACGTCGGACACGTATAATGGGCACATGCACGAAGACTACTCGGCTGCCATCTAGGTCAAGCCGGCTATGTTAATTAGGACATCTATCGATGGACCCCTTTTCTATGAGTTTATCTTTAATTTGAGCTTTGATACTCGTCTAGTTTGTCCGTCGGGATTCATGTTGTCTCCTTGGGGCAGTGAGGTTATTGTTTCTTGTCATGTGGCATTTTTTCGTGTTTTGATAAAAAGACTGTAAGGGAACCCCCTACAGTATAATTGGTGCAACAAACCCAAATTGCAGGTACCATGCCTTGAACCTGGGTGGGTGGGAAGGCATCAACCCCTCCCCACCACTAGGCTATGCCTTAGTCTGGGCATTTTTTCGTGTTATATGTTAATCCAGTGCTTCAGATCAAAATGACGACAACTGCGCCTCCGGGGGCACGTGCATGAAGACTTCTCGACAGTCATTGACGAGGTCAAGCTGGCTTCGGTAGATAAAAGAAAACTACTCCACTATATAGGCAGGAGCCTCCGCGCTTGCTTGCTAGTGTTGCTCTCTTCACACCGTCTCGTCCTCTCCAGATCTAAACACGACAGTGGTGGCCACACTCTCTCTCTGCTCACTGCTGGTCACAGATCTAGCCGGATCCTCTCCGTCGGGGAAGGTGAGAAGGTGCAATGTTCACGCGGTCGTCCTCGGCGACGGCTCTTACCCACTGCCGGCGCGTCCCGGTCAGCATGCTTTGCCGTTCTCTCCCATGCAGTGACGGCTAGGGAGGGCCTCCGACCCCTTCTTCCTCGCTGCCGTAGTGTGGGTAGATCCGGCCTTCCGCCGCCCACCTAACGACATCCCGGCGACCCTCAGGTTTAACTTCCTTCGAAACCGGCCTTGCCGTACTTCCCCAGCTCCTGACGTCACTGCATTTGTATCTTTTACTATTTATTAGGCCCCCTCGTAGATAGGATCGACCGACTGTTCGAAAGCCACCTAAATTTTACTGTTAGGAGGTAAAACTAGTTCATGCAGTCAAATCTAGTACTCCTACTACTTTGTTCAAACAGGGAAGAAAGGGGGTGGGGTGGGGGAAGATTTGTTACCGGAATCTAGGACTTGGTCGAAAGAGGAAATAATGTGGGAAAAAAGTAGCAGAGACTGGCTATCCAATTGGTATGTTGGTCTAATAGGGAAATAAAGGGAAATGCAGTACAAACTCAATATAAACCGATCTATTGGTTGAAAAAGGAAAGAAAGTGGGGACTGAGGGACAAGTCAACAGCGTATGTCCAACACTAGATTTGCTAGCCTCACACAGTATAAGGTGGCTATACCGAACAAAAATGGGACCAACCCAGATATCCTGTTCTGATGTTTGTTGCCCCAAGCCCCTCTTATGTAATGCCACTGGTAAAATATAGCAGTCGCACTGTTAAAAGTAAGGACACGTTAAACCAATGTTGTTTTCAATGTAATGCCTCCAGTAATATGAATCAATGGCACTGTTTTTCATGTCCTGCTAAATTTCCCATTAAGATAATGTAACAGCCCCAAAATTGGGTTATCAATTTTTGTGCTGTTATTCTCTCCTGGCACTCATTTTCAAAATTTTCTCCTGAGTTTGCTGGATGACCCTGAGAAAATTTTGTCATTTCCAACCTTTCAAAATCCTGCTCATGTCTTTTTCAGTGGGCAAGACCTCATTTGCATCAGCTCAATTCCTCTTAAACCCTAATTCCAAATTTTTGGAATTTGGATATGCCCTTGTGATTACAAAGGAGCCACCATTTTCCTTGTTCTGTTGATCCTCCCAATTGATCCCAGAGATCATCCTATCTTTCTTAACCTTGGATATGCAAAAATATTGCTAAGTCCAATGCAATATTTTTGAATTATGATTTATTCCTTTTCTTGCCTTTCTGAGGAATAAAATCCAAAGGCATATCTAGCCATCTCCTAAATTCATGAGAATTGGTGGAGTTGATGCTTATGCCTAATCCAAGCTCTGGCAAGTATATTGGCCATAATTAAATAAGGAAAATTGCCTTTTCCTATTTAATGCCAATATTGCATTTCTGCCAATTTCCAAAGGAACTACTATTTTTATAGCAGAGAAAATTCCCACATAAATTGTGGAGCTTGTCCTTGCTATATAATCACTAGTTCCATCCTAATATCATGTTCCTCAGTTCAAAATTTGGCACATGATCCAATGCAAGTTTCTGCCTTCTCTGAAATTTTGCAAAGGAAGTGCTTTATTCCTAATCCAATTGAGCTGCAATTTGGCAGGGTGTTTAACATTGTTAAATAACCCATGGATACCAAAGATGAGCTCAATCCATTCATCCTAGCTCCCTGTGCAATTTTTCAAAGTTTCTGACCAGAATGCAACTTTGTGAAGGAAGTACCTTCATAGTGTTTCAAATGGGATGAAACTTTTCCATCCTCTCAAGTATCTCAAATCATTATCCTCCACCCAAATTCAGTTCATTTCATTTAACTATGTGAGCACAGGAGCAATTCTTGTTTTCTGTCCAAATTTTCAGTTTGTGAAGCAAGTGTATTTTATCTTGCTCCATTATGGCTAATAATTTTTCCAGGCCTTCTCCTACTCTAACATATCTCCACAAGATTGTGGCTCATTTCACTTGACCAATTGCCCTGAGGATTTTTCTGAAGTTTTTGGACAGAAATGATAGCTGTGAAGGAAGTACCATTTTGGTGAGTCCATTTGGTATGAACTTTTTATAGCATCATGGTATGTTCAGGTCATCAGGCTTTGCCAAGTTATAGCCCAATCCATCACTCCTAGTGAGTGTTTCATCATGATTAAGTTTCTGGGTCAGTTTTGGTGGTTGTACAGCAACTATGGTAAATAGTTGTCCATTTTACCTCAAAACTCCCAGGACCGTAGTCCTTTCTACCCCAAGCCTCCCGGACACCAAGTTTACCATTTACCCTCTCTGATTTAATCTCTAGGATGTTGCCAAGTTTGCAACAGCAAACTTGTGGAGCTTGTTTCACTCATCTCCATTTGTCTCTGCCCGATCTTTCACCATGGTAACACTCCATGCTGGAAGGACTACGCGGTAGACATGAATTTACATCAGTTAAAACCCCAGAGCACGCCATGCCAGTGGTGACTACGAGGGCAGCCAGCCAAAACGGTGGTCTAGCCACTATTCTCGTCGGCAGCGCTGCTCCGACCATCTCTGACCTCGCCATTAATGCCCAGCAGTTCCCCCTCGGCGTCCTCTTCCCTCTGGACCTCTGGCCCCCTTCATTTTCTTCTCCGGCGAGCCGTGCCAACGCTCGAACAGTGTGTGCCCGTGAGCTCGTCCTCTTCCTCGCCGGTGTCCGCTTCCTCCTCTTGTCCTCGAGCCTTGCTCGTCTCCGTGAGCCTCTGCTGCTCGTCTTGATCCTCCCCGTCGCCTTCCCGTGGGCCTTGGCCGCGCCTGCCGACACTACGCCGTCGCCGACGCGCGGACAGGTCACCCGCCGCGTGCCACCTCCTCCCCTCCTGGCCCGGGCTATAAATAGCCAGGCCGAGCCTTCTCCGAGCAAGCCAACCCTTTCCCCCTCCCTCCAAAGCACTCCAGTACCGGAGCCCGACCGAATCCCTCGCCGGAGCGCTTGGATTTCCGGCGAGCCTGCCACTCTGCTCCGCCGCCCTATACCACCCCCGAGCTTCCCCGAGCCCCGTGCGCATCATGGATGGATGCGCCACATCCCTGCGACCCTCCCTAGTCTGTCGCCCCTCCATTCCCCTCACCGGAGCCCCGTGTCCACTGGAGGCCGAAGCCCCTCTCCACCGCGGGCCGGGTGGCTCCCTCCCCTGTGCTCGTCGCCGGCAATGGAGACTACCCCGGGGTGCACCTCCTCCTCCTGAACCCGTGGGTAGGTCGCCCGTCGCCTGCCGTGGCCGGAGTCGCCTGCGATCCTCGTCGGGGCGATCTCCTCCCCCGGCCTCGCTCGCTCCCGAGCAGGACGTAGAAGACGCCAGGGCCAGGCAGGCCCCTCCTCGCGCGGCCCCACCTGTCGGCGACCGAAGGGCCGGACCCAGTGCCACGTCAGATAAGTGGCGGCGCCCCCGCCGCGACGCCGCTTTCCCCGCGCGAAAGCGCATTTCTGGAAAGTGCGGTTTCAATCTCAGAAAGCGCATTTTGCTCTCCTTCGGCCGGGAATACGTTTCCCTCTGTGGAAAACGTATTTTCAGAAAAGACACGTTCTGTTTAAACTACCAGGGACCTGTTTGTAGAAGTATTTTTACAGACTAGTCCCTGAGCTTTAAACGACCGTATCTTTTTACCCGTAACTCCGAATAAGGTGATTCCAGCGCTCGCGTGCTCTGTTCGTCGAGCTCTTTCCGTTGGTATCATTTTCATAATATTTTCACACAGTGAAAATGACCATTTTTCCCTTGACCGTAAACAGCCTCCTCCGAGAGAGAACTGTTTCCGGCAAATCTTTCCGCGATCGTTTCGCACTTCTTCCCGGAGTATTTGTCGACCCCCGGGCAAGCCAACCTCTTATCATGAGCCCCGAACGTGCATGTTGACTTTGCTTGCACCTTGTGTGTGTGTAGTTGCAATTGTTTCATATCGTTTTCATCTGCAGTTATTCCTTTATGCCTGTCATGCATGCTTGCGTTTTCATGATATCTTTTGCCATGCTAATTAAAATGTTGTTATTGATAATGCCATGTCACTACTCTACTTTATTTGCATGTCATCGTTATAAACTGTTATGAGGATTGTAATGCACCGTTGATATACTATTGTCGTGTCCTTTATGTTATAGTTGTGCACTTGAGGAGTTCAATATTTTGTTCGTGCATTTGTATGCGGCATGTTGCACTCATGTTAAATATGTTCATGATGATGGAGAAGGAAATAAAATGACTTAATAATAACAAACCTCCTCCGTCATCGATGGGATCGAGTCATAGTGCCGCCAAACCGAACTTTTTCAGTGCAGCCACATTTGCCTTTTGGGAAGGCCTTAATGCGATCTATTGTCGTGCCTCTCGTCGGTGCCTCCCACTAGGGAAGGTTATGGGCGTGCTTACCCTGATCAGGTAAGAGGACATAACCTTGTGTGCTCGTTTTTGAGATTTTTGGTACCATTCCCCGAGTGGGAGTTGACCACGACGGTGGTCGGGGTGTCTTTGGTAGACACGGGGCCACCCAGGACCAGCCCGTTGGGGATTGGGTCGGAGTGGCCGGGAGAGCGTCATGGCAGTAGGTTGGTTTCGTCGGAATGCCGTTGGTCCACCCGAATGGGATGACGAGGCCATGGGTTCCGTGGTGTGGGTACAGTGTGCTACCTCTGCAGAGTGTATAAAGTCTATCGATAGCAACAGTTCGTAGTAGGTCCCACTATCAGGTCTTGGTCGAAATGGAGGACAAACCGAAATAATTAAGTTGGTAAATAAATATGTGATAACAAGAATATGGTAACTTGAACTATGAGATAGTCGTGAGGAGTCACGACGATATTTTGATGATGAGATAAGTGGTTGTGATCGCCGTAAGGATCACGGGCCAAATATTGGTCGTGGTTGTGATCGCCGTAAGGATCACGGTTGGAGACCAAGTGTTGGTCGTGGTTGTGATCGCCGTAAGGATCACGAGTTGTTCTTGAGAAAGACCACTTTGGTGGTGTGTTTGTGATCCAGAGATGATCACAGTTGATAAGAGAGTCCGAGGGACTCGGTGCACAAGTTTGGTTGCATTGCTGGAATAATATATCATTATTTGCATTTAAAGAACCATGATAGAACAGAAGATGATTGCATAATGTTAACATGCTATGTCTGCATTGGATATTATTGGTAGTTTATTTTCAGCATAGTTTCTTGATGCCATGCTATGCTTTGATTGACATGTTAAGTTATGCCATGATTGAGATAAAATTCTATGTTTTGCTATTACAATGTTATAATCATGTTCTGATATGCCATGTCATTGCCATGTTAGTAGATGTTATGATTTTGTTCATGCTTAGTTGATTTTTATCATGCCATGTTTAGTAATTGATATGAGATAGGGTGTTGCATGCGCTCGGTTCTTGCTTTGTCTGCAGCTTGTTTGGATGCTATGTATTTGGTTGTCTTGCAAGTACATTCAATGTACTGACCTGGCGTGTCATGCCAGTTTTGTAGGTCGTACCCGTATTGCTCGCTTGATCCGTCGTGCTAGGCCGTAATCTTGCCAGTCCTGTGAGTTGTGGAGCCTAGCCAGAGTTGTTATGCTGCCAAACCAAGACTTCCGCCGCCATTTTTATCAGACTTCCGCTGTCATTTAATAGCCTTAGGGCTATGCCAGATAATTGTATTCATCAATGATGTAATCTCATATACATGTATTTGATGAATATTTTTGTACCTGGAATGCTGTATTATGGACCTGTCGTGCGTCACGTGTTATCCTGGCCTGACGTGCGAAGGCCCCCTGCTCCATGCGGATCGGGGTGCCACAGATAAGTTGCTTCTTTTTGTTAGAAATGCAACTGTCCTGGTCCGCCTACTCTCCCGTGCCCAAATACCAACTCTTTAGCAGTTGTTAATGTAATGTTGCTGGTAAAATGAAGCAATGGCACCATTAAAGTAATGTCGTATTTAATGATTGTCATAGTTAATCCTAATGCCCACACTAATATCTAGCAATGCTGCTGCTTTAAAAATTGCTACTGTCCTTGTAGGATCTCCATTCAGATAAGGAACATGCTTCTTTTCATTTGATGTATGTTTCATCACTTGTTAGTCACCCTCCTTTCCACCTTTTTGTGCAAACAAAGATATACATTTCACGCTTGATCTTAGATGAACTGCACAAATGATATCCAAATTATAGTTGAACATTCACGAGCTTCACAACCAACCTTGATGTTGCTCAATTTTATTGCAACTAATGAAGAAGAAGCTGCTAGCTCATGGGACATTGCTTCATTTTAGGTGAACTGCACAAAAAGGTCCCATGAATTGAATCAACCATGTTGGTGACTGGTGTCATCCCTTCTACGGTGGCGTTGACTGCCGATATGGTTCCCATCACGAGGTATGTTTCTTTTTTATCCGACCGTTTGCCAAAGATCCTGCATGTTGAGTCTGCTCTTGTGCTACTGTTTTGGCACTGCCATGATAAAGCAGTAATGTTATTCTTTTGCACCTTAATCTAGTGGCACTATTAATTTGAGGCAATGTTTTGGCACCGCTAGTGCTACTGATTTTTTTATATATCGAAAGAGGGGGTTTCCTCCGATTTCATTAAAGAAACTCAACCATAGAGAACCATTATCCGACAACATCTCAGTGTAAACGGGCAGTGATGCAACTACTACTAGAGCAAACTGAGTACTAGCAGGCGACAAGTTCGCCACATAAGCTAGGCAGGTAGGGGGACACAGCACCAGCTTGACCAAGTTTGGATTACAACCCAAATGCTACCACAGAAACATCAAGGGGGAAGATAGGGACTGAAAGAGCCAGCTTCAGCATCCCAGTCTAAGCACCCCCGGCCTCCATCCTTGCGATGCACGGTACACCTTGCTTGCCACCTGCTCGACCCTAGTACCACTGATAAAATGAAGTAATAATACAGCTAAAATAGAGCGAGTGTCCTCTCTATCATTTCATATCCAATGTAGATAAAGAAAGTGCTTCTTTTAGTTAGTATCACTAGTACGCGTCGGTGCTATACAAACGGTTTTTAACCCCTTTCCGTGATGACATTTGGAACCGTCGCCAAGTGAGTGTGGGCGATAGGGGGTCCTTCCCACACGACCCAGAAACCGTCGGGGATAGGCGCTCCTGGGACATAGGCTGGGGCAAAATGAGCCCGTGTGCGATCGGGCGAGGCATCAAAACCCAATCATTTCCGTTCGTATGTACATCCCACACGGTGAATCCCAGAAAAACATTTCCGTTCGTATGTATATCACACAGAGTCAATCCAAGGAATATGTTTCCGTTCTTATGTACATCTCACATAGTCAATCCAGGGAAAACGTTTCTGTTCGTATGTACGTCCCACACAGTCAATCCAGGGAAAACTTTTCCGTTCGAATGTACTTCCCACACAGTCAATCCACGAAAAACGTTTCCGTTCGTATGTACATCCCACACAGTCAATCCAGGGAAAACGTTTCTGTTCGTACGTACATTCCACACAGGTTTATTTATAGGCTCGTGTGTGATAGGTGTAACTATCACACACGCTCTGCCTTGGTTAACCGTTTGCTTTTATCGACTACATCACACACGATTTGATGAAGAAAACTGTGTGGCATTGGGCTATCCATCACAAGCGCTTTTACTGCTAGAACCGTTTGCAAAGTTCCATGACACATTTAGCAGGTTTATTAGTTTACAATTAATAATTCCAGTATTACACAAATTCACATTTCATATCGAGCCGTTTGCTAATTTCATATCAGGCACATAAATATATTTTAACATCACAGTACGATAGCTACCTGAAAACAACATAGTACAACATATAGCTAGTTCAACTTCATAAGAACAATATTAGAACAATATATTCATTTCCCTAATCAAGATCATCCAGGCTCGTCTTATCTACCTCTGCTTTCAGTTCAGTAAAAACCTGTTTTGCACTAGCCGATTGGGAAAGTGCCTCCTTCGCCAACACCATCTTAGCAAAGTCCGATTTAAAAAATCTGAGCTCATTCTCCACCTTCCTCTTTTTATCCCGCATCTTTAAATATTTTTCAGCGTTGACAACACTTTCTCTAAGCCTACCTCTGTTCTCTTCCCCATACATGCTCCAGAGCTTTGCTAGGCACATCTTCAAAGACTGTGGCCACTCTTGATCAACCCACTCCAAGTAAGAACACTTCCGTTCATCCTATAATATTTAAAACTAGATAAGTAACAATTGTAGGAGAAATGGGTTTATAGCAACATAGAAAATCACCAATGCTTATTTTGAAAAACTGAAGAAACATGTTAATTATGACATATCTTCTCAAAAAGATCAATGTGCAAATGAATTAATTGGTACTAAGACAACAATCAAATTCTGAAAATCAGAAACTATAATTAACTACAACAACGCTACAAGTTCTTACTCATGTACAATAAATAACAAATTAAACATTTTATGAAGAAGGTAAATATAACTGCAACAGCATAGCGACAGTGTTTGGATGAATGCAAATTGATACTAACAGGTGTGTACATGCACAAATTTAGTAACATCTATCTATCTATATACATACATACATACATACATACATACATACATACATACACTAATTAGGCACTTCCAAGAAATTCCCACATTAATTAGTAATTACGGGCCGTTCATTTGGTGGGACCGAATTATTATGGTGCAGATTAACACTATGAATTTTCTTTTTAGATAACGCTAGAGATTTTTCAACATGGACAACAAGTCCAATGGGCTCACGTAAGACATGTTCAATAGGCTCACGTAAGACATGTCCAATAGGCTCACGTAGGCCAATGAAAAGGATGGCGTAGGCCAATTAAAATTCTACCAAAACAAATCCATCTCCATTGTAGAAAAAACATCTCCTCCAAAAATAAAAGAACAACCGGCCCGTGCAGGCAGGATCGGTCGCTTCTCCTCTACAACGGCATCGACGTAACCCCTCGCTTCTTCTCTCCCTCATCGACAGATCGGCGATAGCCAAAACACCACTTCTCATCCTAGAATCGATGTAACATTTTTCTCTCCCTGATCCTCTCTGTCCCCAAACTTTTAATTTTCACGGATTTCAGGTTATAACTACAGTATATTACAATATTGAAACCGTTTTCAGCCCAATAAATAAATCAATCTCGTGGTTTCTGATGCAGCAGAGGTGGTGCACGGATAGGCGGATAGCAGTTTGAAGCAGCCTCGGCGATTGCTGTCGTTGGCAAGGTTTCAGAGTGCATGTTCGTCAGCAGTTGCTGCTGGCCCCAATCCGCACGAAAGTAACCTGTAGCCTTTATTCTCCTGTTATATTAGCAAACTCTTCTTCCCTATTGGCGTTTTGTTGAGCTGAAGCCCTTGCGCCGGTGTTCATCTTTCTTTCCATCTACGGGTGCCATCTTTTAGCTGTCCTTGACATCAAGATTCATCAGCGCCCACTGCAATTATCAATGATTATCAATGAAAAAGCACGACCCACAATCCAAATCTTACACATGGCATCGTTGACTGCAGGCTGGGAGGCACGTATCGAGGCAGGCAGCCAGCAACAGACCTGGGTCAGGGCAGATTCCAGGAACTACAATGGATTGGCAGCATGCAAGATTCACACCCCAAATTGGGTTTGAGTACACGTGCTGCGCCAGAGCGGCGCCCGCGCCGGAGAGCCGATCACATCGTGTGTCCTGTCCGTACTCCATATAGTGTGCTTGGGATGATATCTACAAGCAGATCAAGCAGATTATCATATACAATATGTAAGTATTAATGCTTTGTTTCATTGGTATAATTAGATTAGTTCATAGATTTTGGTTAGTGCATTCAGCCACTAAACTATCTAATTACCAACTAAGATCGACGATGAATTTACTGCTCTAGTACAATGCAGATGTGCCAAGTCATTGTCATGTGTGCATGTACGACTTGCTAATGGCCTGAAACAGTCTCTCCCCTGGTACGTACACAAGCCAATGAGCACACCCATCTACACTGGTATGAATACATTGCATATGTACAATTGGGGAAAAATCTCTTTGCCACTTAGGTTTTGAAAGTTATGTCCCGATTTTTACAAGTTCAAATATATATCTTATTTAATTTTGCAGTTACACAGTTAAGGTTATCAGATCAATGTTAAAGTTTTAAATATCTGTGGGGTTCATAGATAATTGCTTCAGCTTTCACTAAGTGTGCTAGCACACTATATTTTGTATCTGAAGGAAACAAGTGATCTTGCAATAAAATCAATTATTTACTTTCATGTGGATATCATTTTTATTTTGTAGGTACATGCAGTTTTGTAGATGCCTTATGTTAGATTTTGTTCGTAGCTACCTTGATGAAAAAAGGTGGTAGTGAGCAGACTAAAATTAATTCTGTTGCAAAAAAATTGATGTCAGCAAAGAATACCAATGTAGAATTGTTAAATCTCCATATTAAGCTTTGGAGAGGAAAATGTTTCTCAGTTGGTGATGCGGGAATTTCGTCTCCTGTTTACATTTCCCATTAGTGAGATCCTGAAATATGACTTCTGGACTTACATGGAAAGAGTTTCTGGATTATGAAATTATGACTACTTCCTATAGATTTTACAAATATATCCATATATTGGTCATGACAAAGTTGTCAGGACACACAAGTAGATTATGTTGAAACTTCACCGCCAGCTCAAGACAAGAGGACTAGGTAATTATTAGTCCTATTAATGTTTCTTTCCCACTGCCACGAGTTAGATTTCATTGATCTTCAAACTTATGTTGATGTGAACATTTTCTGCTTACAATAATCATTATCTTATTAAGATATGTCTGATAATTTTGAACCTTACAGTATATACATGATAACATATATCTATATAAGCATTGGCTATATGGATAGTCATAATACATACCAGCCAGACATTTTCGAATGGCTAATTTCCATTATCATTTTCTTCATTTAAGGAAGTTTTTAATCTTGGAACTCAGTGTTTACAAATCTTGAAGATGAAACAGAAGAGCAACAAAGAGAAGCAAGAGGTGCCAAATTAACAAACAGGGACGACAAAATCAAGAGGTACCTTGATGCTTGGTACATATCCGAATGTGAAGCCTCATGGCACATATTTCAGTTTCCTCTTCAGTATAGAGAGCCAGTGGTTGAAAGGTTACAATTTCACCTAGAGAATGAACATGTTAGGGTATTCCTGGACTCGGTGGATTTAGATAAAATTGTATCTCGCCCTAACATAGAAAAGACAATGTTCACAGAATGGATAACAGTCAAGCAATTGCATGACGAAGCTCGCAGTTTGACGTATGCACAGTTTCCAACCAAATGGACTTGGCATGCAACAGAGAAAGAATGGAGGAAAAAACGTGGTGGAAAAAAAAACATACGCAGGATTTAGTATGCACAACCAACAAGCGGTTAAAAATACTACTTGAGAATGCTCCTAAATACCATGAAAGGATGCAGATTCTAGGAAGAAACCCGAACTGTTGATGGGGTTGTACATCCAACATACAAATCTGCATGTTATGCTCTTGGGCTTCTTAATGACGACAAGGAGTGGGATGACTGCATCAAGGAAGCATCCCATTGGGCCTCTGCTCCTCAAATGCGCCAACTTTTCTACACGATACTTTGATTTTGCAAGGTAACGGATCCTGCAAAGTTGTGGCAAACAAACTGGGAATTACTATCTGAGGGCATCCAACGTTGGCAAAGAAGAATACTCAATTTTCAGGCCCTAGAACTCAACTCAGCACAAATAAAGAGGCTCCTCTTGGCAGAGATGGAACACCTGTTGACCAAAGGTGGTAAGTCCCTCAAAGATTTTCCAGGAATGCCACTACCAGATAGTTCAATTCTTCAAGATATAAGTAATAGATTAGTAAACGAGGAACTAAACTAAGATAAAGATTCATTAAGAATAGAGCACACAGAGTTACTGCAAAAGCTAAATCAAGATCAGAGGATGGCTTTTGCTGTTATAATAGAATCAGGTAATAGCAGTCTTGGAAAATTGATTTTCGTTGACGGATATGATGGAACTGGAAAGACATTTTTGCGGAAAGCAGTCACAAGAAAATTAAGATCTGAAGGAAAAATAGTTCTAGGCTTCTAGCAGTGGCTTCAAGTGGTACAACAACGCTTCTTTTACAGGGTGGAAGAACAGCTCATTCAAGATTTCACATTCCGCTCAAGATCACTAACGAGTCGACATGCAACATCAAGCAAGGAACATTTCTCGCGGAACTAATAAAGAAAACTTCACTGATAATATGGGATGAAGAACCTATGACACCCAAGCACTGTTTTGAGGCACTAGACAAGAGTTTGAGAGACATACTTCGATTCACAAATGAGGATGCCGAGCATAGACTGTTTGGAGGAATGACGGTAGTCTTGGGAGGTGACTTCAGGCGAATCCTACCAGTTATTCCAAAGGGGGAAAGGGAACATATCATTTCTGCATCTGTAAAGAGATCCTAAATATGCGTCTGAATTCATCTGAGTTTCTAAATAGTCTAACATTTTCTGGAATACCAGATCATGAACTGAGGCTGAAAGTAGGATTACCAGTAATGCTTACGACTATGAATAACTTCAATCAAAGTGCAGGACTTTGCAATGGGACAAGACTAACAATAACACAGCTAGAGAAGCGTTTCATCGAAGGCCAGGTCATAACAGGTACTAACATTGGCGACAAAGTTTACATCCCACGAATTATTATGTCACCAAGTGATTCAGAATGGCCTTTCATTGTGAAAAGGAGACAATACCCAATATCAGTGTGCTTTGCTATGACTATAAACAAAAGTCAGGGGCAATCTCTCAAAAAGTTTTGACTCTACTTACAAAGGCAAGTGTTCACACAGCTCTATGTTGCAATGTCAAGGGTTACCAGCAGAAATGGATTGCGGATACTCATATCAGATGAAGAGCGTCGATCCGACAAGGTTGCAGAAAACATTGTTTTCAAGGATGTATTATAGATATTTGTTTTTCAATAGCTAGAATTACAACAGGTACAACCATTCTTATATGACTAAATATAATGTGTTGAAGACATAGCAACCTTATCTTTTTTAAATTGAATTTTTAAAATTGTTTTAAATAGTTGTCTCTGAAATATTTTATTTGTCAGCAAGGTACTTCTCTCTGCATTTACAGGCAAACAAAAATATTGGGGTAAGGGCTCACAACTGATTTCACAAAATCAATATCAGTTATATATGTATATGCATCAGGGACGTGGTTCTAAAGTTACAGAACCATTAAGGAACAAAGATCATTTTCTCAATTACTATAACATTTATTTCTTAGATAGCCTAGCAATTCATATCCGGTCTCACAAATAATAGAAAATTGGACAATGTAATTGCTAAACAAAATACTGGAACAAGTAATTTCGTAGCTGCATCTGCCCAGCAATCTCCTTGATGGCTCCTCCACCATCGTCTCTGAAGTACACTGTACAGCAGGATGCAGACATACGCTACTCAAATTTATTTAATAGATTGAGGAAATGGTAAGGCAAAGGGACGATACGCACCTGCTCGTACAAACGCTGGCGCTGGATAAGGTAATGCTCCTTTCTTTGGTAGATGGATAGGAGCCGCCAGCGCTGCTGCTGGATGAGAAACGCTGCTCAACAACGCTGGCGCCGGAGGAGATTGCAGCTGCGGCGGAGACGGAGTACCACACCGCAAAGGGGAACGGCCAGATGGCCGGCGCTCCGGCCGGCGATGCGATGCAGTTCGCGAAGGAGGACTTTAGAAGGTCACCGATGCACGCGCTGTGCACGAGAGCCACCGGCGCAGCTGCTCTCATGGCGCCGCTCATGCTAGCAAAAATCTGTGACTAATAAAAGTACGCACATCTAAGCAGCCACGGTGTCACTCACTACAGAAAATACATTTTTTTAGTTGTACAGAAAATACAATTGTTACTAATTACATCTGGTTTCATATATTTAAAAAATCTGTAATAAAACTACCCTCTCTGCATCAAAATATAGGACTTTTTAAGGCTAAACTAGCCTAAAAAATGACTTATATTTTGATACAGAAGTAGTTCGTGGGACCAATTTTAATTCACTAACAAAAACGGGTAAAAAATCAGGATTTTTATCCCTGACAATTTTATTCTCAATGGACGTCACAACTCCCTGCAAATAAACTACTTCCTAAATACATCCATGTTAGCGTTAAGTACGGTTAGAGAGAGTATTACCAAAAAATAAAACTTTCAATCTCAATCGGACACATATAATGCCATCATAAAAAGCAACTACAAATCATAGCAAATCTAACAGTTGAGTATACGATTCACCCAAGGAGTTTTCTAAGGTGTTCTACAATTGAACACTATCATGCAAAGAAGTAGTAACTTAAGGAATATGATACTAATTTTAGTTTTAGATTTAATTTTAATTTTAATCTAAAAATATAAAGATAAATTGCAGTTTCAAAAAAGAACACATTTAGCAATCTTTGTATCCAATAGTACATTCACTAAGGCCATGAATAAGCGTACATTTTCTTCATTTGTCTCCGCAATTAATATGCTAGCCCGTGGGAACGCACGGGGTGGCGACTAGTAGAACTAATAGCACTAAGAACATCCATTATGTATGCCAAAACTGGTGTAAAGACAACTATTGCTACATCTCACACCGGTGCCCTGCACTGGCGAGCCTATGCAGCGGAAAAAAATCAGGGATCCGGACTCCGGAGCACCTAGTTGCTCCGATGCCCAGTTCCTTCGTGCCATAAAGATTTAGTATTTTACTGCTTGGCTGCTCGGATGTGTGGACCAAAGTTGGCGGCACAAACTGCTGAAGCGGTGCCAAATAATTTTCTAATGGCACCGCTTATGAGATGGCAATAATTTTAGATACTAGGTACAAACTGTGACACTGTCTTAGGATGCGTTTGGTTGAAGGTGTGGTATGAATGGGTTGGGACCGTGATAGTGTCTGAATCACATCTAACAAATGATTTGTAACAACGAAAGATGGTCTAACCTTCTCTGCACATGCCAGAAACTTCCTCCCACTGTCCACAGATTCGAACGCAACTAGCTTCATGCATGAAGATTGATGGTGACAACGAGCAGATAGATCTTCAGCCACCCCGCTCCATTCGTTGCCACTAATGGTCCTAGGGAGCTACAAGAGGAAGAAATGACTCAAATCGACCGCCGGGTAAAAATCCTTCATTCCAAGTCATAGCCCGAGAGAGAGAAGAGAGGCATACCCGTGTGGTGAAGGAGTCATCGTCGGAGGAGGAACCGCTGGAGAGGTCTTTGAAGAAGACCATGGCGACCCCGGCGGTAGGATGCGAGACGGCAAGAGCAAGGAAGCAAGCAAGGAAGCGGCTATGGCTTAGGAAGGAAGGAAGGAGGAAACAGGGGAAATGTGACTTGTGGTCGGGGAGAAAAGGGGGTGGGGAAGGGGGGAGGGGGTGATAACCCACAAGTATAGGGAATCGCAACAGTTTTCGAGGGTAGAGTATTCAACCCAAATTTATTGATTCGACACAAGGGGAGCCAAAGAATATTCTCAAGTATTAGCAGCTGAGTTTTCAATTCAACCACACCTGAAAAACTTAATATCTGCAGCAAAGTATTTAGTAGCAAAGTAGTATGGAAGTAACGGTAACGGTGGCAAAGGTAACAGTAGCAGTTTTATAGTAATTGTAACAATGGCAACGGAAAAGTACCTAAACAAAGATCAATATGTGAAAAGCTCGTAGGCAATGGATCAGTGATGGATAATTATGTCGGATGCGATTCCTCATGCAACAGTTATAACATAGGGTGACACAGAACTAGCTCCAGTTCATCAATGTAATGTAGGCATGTATTCTGAATATAGTCATACGTGCTTATGGAAAAGAATTTGCATGACATCTTTTGTCCTACCCTCCCGTGGCAGCGGGGTCCTATTGGAAACTAAGGGATATTAAGGCCTCCTTTTAATATAGTACCGGACCAAAGCATTAACACTTGGTGAATACATGAACTCCTCAAACTATGATCATCACCGGGAGTGGTCCCGATTATTGTCACTTCGGGGTTATCGGATCATAACACATAGTAGGTGACTATTGACTTGCAAAATAGGATCAAGAACTCACATATATTCATGAAAACATAATAGGTTTAGATCTGAAATCATGGCACTCGGGCCCTAGTGACAAGCATTAAGCATAGCAAAGTCATAGCAACATCAATCTCAGAACATAATGGATACTAGGGATCAAACCCTAACAAAACTAACTCGATTACATGATAAATCTCATCCAACCCATCACTGTCCAACAAGCCTACGATGGAATTACTCACGCACGGCGGTGAGCATCATGAAATTGGTGATGGAGGAAGGTTGATGATGACGACGACGACGGATTCCCCTCTCCGGAGCCCCGAACGGACTCTAGATGAGCCCTCCCGGGAGAGATTAGGGCTTGGCGGCGGCTCCGTATCGTAAAACACGATGAATCCTTCTCTCTGATTTTTTTTCACCTCGAACGTGAATATATAGAGTTGGAGTTGAGGTCAGTGGAGCCTCAGGGGGCCCATGAGGCAGGGGGCGCGCCCTTCACCCTCGTGGACAGGGTGTGGGCCCCCTGGTGTTGATTCTTTCGCCAGTATTTTTTATATATTCCAAAAATATTCTCCGTGAAGTTTCAGGTCATTCCGAGAACCTTTATTTCTGCACAAAAATAACACCATGGCAACTCTGCTGAAAACAGCGTGAGTCCGGGTTAGTTCCATTCAAATCATGCAAGTTAGAGTCCAAAACAATGGCAAAAGTGTTTGGAAAAGTAGATACGATGGAGACGTATCAACTCCCCCAAGCTTAAACCTTTGCTTGTCCTCAAGCAATTCAGTTGACAAACTGAAAGTGATAAAGAAAAACTTTTACAAACTCTGTTTGCTCTTGTTGTTGTAAATATGTAAAGCCAGCATTCAAGTTTTCAGCAAATATTATGAACCAACCATATTCACAATAACACTTAGGTCTCATGTTTACTCATATCAGTGGCATAATCAACTAGCGAGCAATAATAATAAATCTCGGATGACAACACTTTCTCAAAACAATCATAATATGATATAACAAGATGGTATCTCGCTAGCCCTTTCTGAGACCGCAAAACATAAATGCAGAGCACCTCTGAAGATCAAGGACTGACTAGACATTGTAATTCATGGTAAAAGAGATCCAGTCATAATCATACTCAATGTAAACTAATAGTAATGCATGCAAATGACAGCGGTGCTCTCCAACTGGTGCTTTTTAATAAGAGGGTGATGACTCAACATAGAAGTAAATAGATAGGCCCTTCGCAGAGGGAAGCAGGGATTTGTAGAGGTGCCAGAGCTCGAGTTTTGAAACAGAGATAAATAATATTTTGAGTGGCATACTTTCATTGTCAACATAACAACTGAGAGATCTCGATATCTTCCATGCTACACAGATTATAGGCGGTTTCCAAACAGAATGGTAAAGTTTATACTCCCCTACCACCAACAAGCATCAATCCATGGTTTGCCCGAAACAACGGGTGCCTCCAACTAACAACAGTCCTGGGGGAGTTTTGTTTGCAATTATTTTGATTTGGTTTGAGCATGGGACTGGGCATCCCGGTTACCGGCCATTTTCTCGTGAGTGAGGTGCGGAGTCCACTCCTCGTGAGAATAACCCACCTAGCATGGAAGATAAAAACAGCCCTAGTTGATACATGAGCTATTCGAGCATACCAAACATAATTTCATTTGAAGGTTTAGAGTTTGGCACATACAAATTTACTTGGAACGACAGGTAGATACCGCATATACGAAGGTATGGTGGACTCATATGGAATAACTTTGGGGTTTATGGAAGTGGATGCACAAGCAGTATTCCCGCTTAGTACAAGTGAAGGCTAGAAAAAGACCGGGAAGCGACCAACTAGAGAGCGACAACAGTCATGAACATGCATTAAAATTAATCAACACTGAGTGCAAGCATGAGTAGGATATAATTCACCATGAACATAAATATCGTGGAGGCTATGTTGATTTTGTTTCAACTACATGCGTGAACATGTGCCAAGTCAAGCCACTCGAATCGTTCAAAGGAGGATACCACCCTATCATACCACATCACAACCATTTTAATAGCATGTTGGCATGCAAGGTAAACCATTATAAACTCCTAGCTAATTAAGCATGACATGAGCAACTATAATCTCTAATTGTCATTGCAAACATGTTTCATTCATAATAGGCTGAATCAGGAACAATGAACTAATCATATTTACAAAAACAAGATAGGTCGAGTTCATACCAGCTTTTCTCATCTCAATCAGTCCATCATATATCGTCATTATTGCCTTTCACTTGCACGACCGAACGGTGTGGATAATAATGATAATAGTGCACATGCATTGGACTAAGCTGGAATCTGCAAGCATTTAATACAGGGGAGAAGACAAGGTAATGTGGGCTCTTTGTTAAATCAACAATAATGCATATAAGAGCCACTAAACATTTTCATCATGGTCTTCTCCTCTCGACCCCCAAAGAAAAGAAAAGAAATAAAACTATTTACACGGGAAAGCTCCCAACAAGCAAAAAAAGAACGAGAAATCCTTTTGGGTTTTCTTTTAATTACTACCACTACAGGCATGGAAAGTAAACTAGCTAAAAACTACAACTAGTTTTTTTATTTTTCTTAAGGTTTTTCAAACACACAAGAAGAAGGCTTAGAAAAGAAAATAAACTAACATGGATAGTACAATGAAAAAGTATGAGCACCGACAACTAGCATGAGTGTGTGAACATGAATGTAATGTCGGTGAGAAATACGTACTCCTCCAAGCTTAGGCTTTTGGCCTAAGTTGGTCTATGGCCACGGCTGGCCTGGTTAATATCCAAAGTTAAAGCTGGGGTCGTATTGAGGTGCAGCAGCTACTGCCTGACGAGCTGTAGCTTGGAGGCGAGCTGCCTCCGTCCTCCTCTCATACTCGTTCGCCTCCTCCCTGGTTATAACATATCTCCTTTTTGCCTGAAAGTCAAAGAAAGCAAGAGCAAGGAGAGCAACATGGACAGTGCAACGTCTGTCAAAGATTAGTCGGTACTGGAGGGACTGTTCATTCCTCTCAACAAACTGGTGGCGAACCATAGCATTATAATCTAGATAAGCAGGAGGCAACTCCATATCATTTTCATGCATGGGTACCTCAAGATAATTAGCTAAACGAGTTGCATAAATTCCACCAAACAAATCTCTACTTATACTGTTATGATGCAACCTGCGTGCAACAATGGCCCCAAAGTTATATTGTTTATCTCCTAATACCGCACTCTTGAGAACACTAAGATCTGGAATGCACATGTGACATGCCTCATCCTTACCGTTAATGCACCTACCTATAAAGAGAGCAAAATAATGTATAGAAGGGAAATGAATGCTCCCTATGGTAGCTTGTGTGATTTCTCTGGATTCCCCCATAGTGATACTAGCAAGATATTCTTTATATTCAGATTTGCGAGGTTCACTAACATTTCCCCACTGCGGGAGTTTACAAGCAGTATTAAAATCTTCTAGGTCCATGGTATATGATTTATCATAAAGATCAAATAAAACAGTGTGAGAATTACGCGAGGATGCAAATTTAAACCTTCTCACAAAGGAATCAGTTAAGTAACGGTATTGCGGGCACTTATCTGAAATGAAGCCCTCAAGATCAGCACTACACACATACGCGTCAAATTCATCCTTGATACCTGCTCCGACCATAAACTCCTCTGACGGCCATTCACAAGGCCGCACTTGAGCTTCCCTTGGTAGTTCATTGTCCGGCTCACGTATCGCGGGCCTTGGACCTTGCTTCCTTGAGGAACCACCTTGGTATATTTTCCTAAACATATTTCTTCCTCTGAAAAATTTCTGAAATTTTTAGTGACTCAAAATAAAGGTGAACCAAACTCAACAAGATTGATAGCAACTACTCCCACAAGTGCATAGAGGCTATATCATGCATTAGAACTACTTGAGACCATATAAATTTGACATGCAAGCTCAAGAACAGGGTCACCTAAGCAGCAAAAATTTGCAATAAATAACGCACTAGAACAAAAACTAATTGGACCATTGGAGGAGTCACATACCGAAGAACAATCCCCCAGAGCAGTTTTGTGAATGGAGCTTTGAGCAAGGAGATCGAAAATCGCAGCAAAACGAGCTAGAACACGAGTTTGAGCTGTGTGGGGATTTTTTCTGCAGGAAGACGAAGTGTGTGGGTGCAGGAATAAGTGGAGGGGGGGCACGTGGGGCCCACGAGGCAGGGGGCGCCCCACGAGGCAGGAGGCAGAAGTATCATCACGTATATGTGATGATATTATATATATTCTGTGATGAACTAATGAACAATTAATATATATATATATATATTATGAATTCTGTTTTCTATCTGTTTTTGTATACTAATTTGAATCTAGTTGTTATCATCCACATATACAAAATGGAAAGCGTATACACAACATTGAAACAGAACATATAAGAACGAAAACAGAGTACACACATTGAAATAGAGCAATACTATGATTGCTGTGAATACATATCTATCCACGTCGAAACGACTCAAAAAAATAAAACGCGTCTATGAGACCATGACCAGCAGCCCTTGCCTACAGTAGCTCTTGGCTCTGCCTGAACTCGTGCAGGCGTTCGTTCAAGCAGTCGACACGCTCGCGGTACATCTAGAGCGCATTCTCGAGCTCCAAGTTGGCTATTTCATCAGAGATCACCAGCTTGAGGATGCGACGGCCATGTTCCTCTACTGCGCCCAGGTGGACACCTGGGCCAAGGAGGCGGTTCAGCCTAACGACCAGCGCGTTGGCATCGAGCGGGCCACGGACAATGCGAACGGCGCAACCCATGCGAACGGCGTGGCGGGCGTCCGGTGCAAGTATGGCGCGACCGGCCTCTGGTGCAAGTATGGCGCAGAGGGCCTTTCCCACTCCTTGCGAGGAATGGGGGTACTGAAGGAACGTGTACCCAGATACGACGCGCTGTCGACAGCAGGCAAGCGCCGATGGATCCGCTCTTGCTGTGCGGCGCACCGCGCCTCTCGCTCTGCGGCGCTCCAATGGTCTCGCCATGCAGCGAGCCGCAGCCTATCGGTGCGGACGCGCCTAGCTTGCTCTGTGGCGCGCCATCGATCATGTTGTGCAACGAGCTGCAGCCTCTCGGCGCTGACATGCCTATCTTGATCCGCGGCGCTGAAGCGCCCTGCGCCAAGGGTCTGCTCAATCCTGGCGATGACGCGCATCATGGCGTCGTCCATCGCATCGCCGGGGAGTGCCTCGGCCTCAACGGGCCGTGGCGCCTGCTCGTTTTCCTTATCGACGAGGTTGATGGCAAAGGCGGCGCTTTGGTGGGTTGGCATGCTTGGAAAAGGTGGATGTGCTACAGGCTGCGCTTGTTGCCTCCGTGCGTCGCGCGCCGCCTAGGTTTATGCGCAATATCGCTGGGTGGTCGGAAACAAGTGAGGAAATGGCGGGAAATGGTGGTGTGTTCATAAAACGCCATCAATTAATGAAAACTTAGCATATAAGGAACATCGAGCTAGCACAAGAAGTAGATGATGATCAGATGAACACGGGCCACACTAGGGAACCCGTCGGTGATGAATTCATCAATCGCAAACGGTTGTATACTAGCAAGCGTTTGCCCACAACACACACGGCTTATTCCATCACAAACAGGTCGTTGGATCAACTGTATGCCACGTATCGCGCATTGTCAAAAAGTAATGCGGTAGACCTTCTTTAACATGTGTTAAAAAACAAGGACCTCGAGGTTAATTTAACTGATGGGATGGATCATCCAGATCAAAGGTAATTTAATTTGACCGGGATGACCCATCCCATCAGTTAATTTAACATCAAGACAACTTCCCATCCAGTCACCCATCGGATGGCTGCTCCAGCCTGAGCACAGTTAACTTGAGAGTTCTCTTAGATGAGCTATTGGTGGAACAGCTAGTCCTTGCTGATATAGGATGCCTCTTTGCATCCTTATTGCGTGCCCGGATGACCGCTCGTCGCCCAATGGCCAATAAATGTTGTGTAGACACAGCATATCACATACGTCTTATTAGCAGCAATCGTCTGTGTTATTATCGGTCTTCGCACACATTTCTGATTACAAACCTGTTTGCCGCGTATCACACACATCTTGTTACATTGAACTATTTCTGTTCTCTTGTCTCAAGACAAACAGTTCACCCAAGTGAACCGCATGCCGTATAACGCACACACCTTGATCTGGCTGACTGTTTCTTTTGTGTTGCCTAATCACAAACAGTTCATCCGAGTGAACCGTATGTTGTATATCACACACACCTTCATCTGGCCGCCCGTTTCTTTTGTTCCTCCTCATCGCAAACAGTTAATTGAACTGAATCGTATGCCCTGCATCACACGCGCAACTAAAATCTGAACCGTGTTTGATGCATCCGTCATCGCAAATGTTTTGCACCTTTTTTAACAGTTTTTTACACCACCATTTGCAATTGTTGCATCACACACAGTTTCGCCGAAGGGTCTCTGATCGTAGTGTCGCGTTAGCAGCCTCCTGGAGTAGTGTATATGTTTCATCAACTAGTCCCATTATTAATGTTTAAGTGTTTCTGCAAACTGAGGTGCTTAATTTTAGTTGATCTACACAAAAATAGAGATTGGAATGTCTCAAGGCCCCTCCTTGTACTACCACTGTACACTGATGTTCATCACTGGCAGAAGGTGTATCGGGGAGAATTGGGTCGATTTCCAGTATGAGGCCTACCGTATGAGGTGTCGCGGGGCCCATCTCTCCCTCGCAGCATGGCATACTATGATACTATCGCAATATTTTCTTCTATTTATTAGTGTATGTTTCATCAACTAGTGCCACTATAATGTAATCACGCTTTTTCATTATCTGTGCAAACAGGGTTATTCAGCTACATTTTGGTGGAACTGCACAAATGTACGGATGGAACCGGCATATATGCAGAGTGCGAGGTGTGCCAAGTAAAAATTACCGACACCAACCATGCTCCATGTAAGCATTGGCATCCACCACCACCAGTGGGATGTGTGGTTCTCTCTGTGGACGGATCTTTCTCGGCAGCAAATCCTCTAACCAGATACTATTAGCTTATATTGGCACTTTTCTAGGGAGTACTCTTTTCTGAAAGAAGCACCAATCTATTTTTCTTTATTTGTACACAGTGTCACAACTTTGTTTTTGGTCCAGAGCTATTTTAGGTTGATTGGCGTAGTACTCGGAGACTGATTGTAAGCATGATTTTCATTAGCCGTCACACATATTGTAAGCATGAACAGATGGAAGATTAGGTTAGTGTGAAGCTTACCTTAAACCCTACCGCCGCCGTTGAAATGAGGCAAGTGTCGAGGGAACCATAGAGAACGACGGGGAAGCGACGTCGCGCCATACGACCTCCTCTTGCGATGGGAGAAGTATACTCCTGTGGCTCCGGCTGGCTCTGCACCCTCATGAACAACACACCGTACTCGATCGATTCCTTATCCTTTGGATGCTCGACCTTCGACCTGTACACCCACCACCTCCGCCTGACTTTCGCCTCGAGGGGGTGGTTTTGCAATGGAGAAGAGGGAGAGGCGAGATAGTGGTCTTGCAATGGAGAAGAGGGAGAGGCGAGACGGTGGTTTTGCAATGGAGAAGATGGAGAGGAGAGGGGGCGGTTTTGCAATGGAGAAGAGGGAGAGGCGAGACGGTGGTTTTGGAATGGAGATGATGGAGAGGAGGTGATTTTGCAATGGAGAAGAGGGAGAGGAGCATGCGACAGCGATTTAGGATTGGACGAGAGGGCCGGTGCACTGTGACTGGATCAAAATCAAAATCAATTTACCCTTCAATTAAGAAAGTGACCCCACATTAACTAGTCTCCCTTTTATTCCGGGTCATAATTGACCATGATTTTCACAAATAAAATATATGTTATACATTGCAAAAATAATATAATTTGAAAGTACATTAAGATACGAACCAAACGATATAATTTTTTGTGACATGCATTCACGTTTTGCTTGTCAAATACAGTACGTGGTCAAACTTTGATCCAAAATATGCAAAAAAAAAATACTTCTAAGACCAGTGCCGCTCCTCTCCTCTTAAACCACCGCCACTCCTCTCCTGTTCCAATCTAAATCCGGTGCCGCTCCTTTCCTCTTCCATTTCAAAACCAGTGCCCCTCCTATCCTGTTCCAATCCAAAACCAGCGCCGCTCCTCTCCCGTTCTAATCCAAAACCAGCACCACTCCTCTCCTTTTCCATTCAAAAACCACCGCCGACGAGTGAAGGTGTTGTGGAGAAGTAGGTCGATGGAGGAGTACAACTGATACGTGAGGATCACAGACGGCGACCCTGTCAAGCTAGCTAGGATGTTGGAAATACAGTCTTGGTTAGACAACAAGGACCAACTAGCGACGACGGTGACATCCATGGCCAAATATCTGCAACGGAGCGAAAAGGCGGCAATACTCCCGAAGGGGGTTGCGCGGGAGTACATAGAGCTGCTCCTCTGGGCCACGGAGCAAACAGATTCATCGAATCCGATCGTGAGGTAGCGGTGGTGGGAGTATCGATCCAAGATGGAGCATCCACTAGAGATTGAAGGATGGAGCATCTACAGGGTGCCATTTGTGAGCGTGCCATGCCAGAGCGAGCCGGTGGAGTCTTCGTTGGCCGAACCCAACTGCAAGAGGAGAAAAGCAGTTGGCCCGATGACGCTTCCCCGCCATCCTCTCGCTCGCCATTCACATTGTCTCACGGGGCGGCTGTTTGCTGATACGTCTCCAACGTATCTACTTTTCCTAATGCTTTTCCTCTTGTTTTGGACTCTAATTTGCATGATTTGAATGAAACTAACCCCGGACTGAAGCTGTTTTTAGCAGAACTACCATGGTGTTGTTTTTGTGCAGAAATAAAAGTTCTTGGAATGGAACAAAGCTTTGCGAGGATTTCTTATACAATAAATAAGAATTTCTGGAGCCAAGATCCACCAGAGGGGGCACCTGGGTGGGCACAACCCACCAGGGCGCATCCCCCCTCTTGGCGCGCACAGGTGGTTGTCCCCACCTGGTGGCCGCAGACCCTGAAACCGACGCTATAAAATCCTATTTTTCCCAAAAAAACAGGGAGAAAGAATTATCGCGATCCATGAGACGGAGCCGCCGTCACCTCCTGTTCTTCATCGGGAGGCCAGATCTGGAGTCCGTTTGGGGCTCCGGAGAGGGGGATCTTCGTTCTTCATCATCACCAACCCTTCTCCATCGCCAATTCCATGATGCTCCCCACCGGGAGTGAGTAATTCCTTCGTAGGCTCGCTGGTCGGTGAGGAGTTGGATGAGATTCATCATGTAATCATGTTCTAAGATTAATGTTGGTATGACTTTGCCATGCTTAATGCTTGTTACTTTGGGCCCGGGTGCCATGAACTCAGATCTGAACCGTTTATGTTATCACCATTATATCCATGTCTAGATCCGATCTTGCAAGTTATAGTCACCTACTACGTGTTATGATCCGGCAACCCCGGAGTGGCAATAGTCGGGACCACTCCCGGTGATGACCGTAGTTTGAGGAGTTCATGTATTCACTATGTGTCAATGCTTTGTTCCGGTTCTCTATTAAAAGGAGGCCTTAATATCCCTTAGTTTCCAATTGGACCCCGCTGCCACGGGAGGGTAGGACAAAAGATATCATGCAAGTTCTTTCCATAAGCACGTATGACTATTTACGGAATACATGCCTACATTATATTGATGAACTGGAGCTAGTGCCGTATCGCCCTAGGTTATGGCTGTCACATGATGAATATCATCCAACAAGTCACCGATCCAATGCTTACGAATTTATCTTATATTGTTCTTGCTAAGTTACTACTACTATCGTCACTATTGCACTTGCTACAAAACTAATACTATCACTGTTACCGTTACTGTTACTGTTGTCACTATTATCAAAACTACCATATTACCTTGCTACTGATCACGTTGCTACAGATAATTAATCTCCAGGTGTGGTTGAATTGACAACTCAGCTGCCAATGCCTTCAAATATTCTTTGGCTCCCCTTGTGTCGAATCTATAAATTTGGGTTGAATACTCTACCCTCGAAAACTGTTGCGATCCTCTATACTTGTGGGTTATCAAGACCTTTTTCTGGCGCCGTTGCCGGGGAGCATAGCTATATTTGTTGAGTCACTTGGGATTATTATCAATTATTCACTATGAAGAATCTGAAGGATGCTAAGACTAAGATTTTTCCCTCAAAGACGAGGGGAGCTAAGGAACTGCCATCCAGTTCTGCTTTAGATTCACCTTCTGTTATAAGTAAACTTGCAACACCACCACATGCTATCAATTTTGATATGTTGCAAGTTATTGATGATGCTACTTCTGCTATGGATAATGCTTATGATGATGCTAATACCTTGCTTGATGATAATGATGTGCCACTTGGTGATTTTCTTGATGAACAAATTGCTAGAGTAATACAATATGATGTTGTTGAATCTGATGATGAGCCTGAAACTAAAACTCCTGAAACACCTGCTAGAACTAGCCTTCCTAGATATGAATCGCCAAAGGTACCGGAAGGCTATGTTATGAATGAGGAGACAACTAGAGATATTCTTGCTTGTAGGGATAGAGATGATCTAGAGAAATTATTATGCAAGTATAAAGAAAAATCTCCGAATGCTAGAATGAAATATGATCCTAAGTTTGCTACTTCACCTATCTTTATTGATGATATGGATTATGAATTCTCTGTCAATCCAGAGTTAATTACTTTGGTTGAATCCGATCCTTTCCATGGTTATGAAACTGAAACTGTTGTGGCACATCTTACTAAATTGAATGACATAGCCACCCTTTTTACTCATGATGAGAAGACTCGCTATTACTTTATTCTCAAATTATTTCCATTCTCATTAAAGGGTGATGCTAAAGCTTGGTACAATACTCTTGCTCCTGGTTGTGTGCGTAGTCCCCAGGATATGATTTATTACTTCTCTGAAAACTATTTCCCTGCTCCTTGCAGGAAATATTTAACTTTGTGCAAATTAAAGAAGAGAGTCTCCCACAAGCTTGGGGAAGGCTTTGCCAGTTACTTAAGGCTTTACTTGATCATCCTCTTAAGAAAAATGAAATACTTGATATCTTCTATAATGGACTAACCGATGCTTCTAGGGACTTCCTAGATAGTTGTGCTGGTTGTGTTTTCAGGGAACGAGCTATTGGGCAAGCTGGAGAATTATTGAATAATATATTTAAAAATTATGATGATTGGACTATTCCTGAACCACCGCCTAAACCCACTCCTAAGAAGATGGCTATATTATATCTCAGTCCTGAAGATATGCAAGAGGCAAAGAAATCTATGAAGGAAAAAGGTATTAAAGCTGAGGATGTTAAAAATTTACCTCCTATTGAAGAAATACATGGGCTTAATACACCACCACTGCCTAAGGTGGTAGAGGTAAATTCTTTAATGAAGTTCAATGATAATGACAATCCTCACAATATGCACCCTAGCCAATGTCTTTATGAGTTTGAAAACTACATTAGAAAACAATATCACTTCAATGCAAATGTTATGAAACAATTGAAATACAATTCTGATATGATTGCTCGCTTGAGTGACTTGTTATTTAGAATCTCAAATGATGTTAGAGGTGTTGGAAAGCATGCTTCTATGGTTCAAACTCAACTAGAACAAGTTGCTAAATCTCAAAGAGAATTGCTAGATGAAATGAACAAGAATAAACATGACTTTGCTGTTAGAGTTGCAACTAGAGGAGGTAAAATGACTCAAGGGCCACTTTATCCTGAGGGACACCCAAAAAGAATAGAACAAGATTCACAAAGAGTTAACACTGATGCACCTAGTCCCTCTAGAAAGAAAAAGAAGAAGAAAAATGATAGGACTTTGCATGCTTCTAGTGAACCTGAAGTAGAAAAACCTCCTGATAATGATAATGAAACTTCTATCTCTGATGCTGAAACTCAGTCTGGTAATGAACATTCACCTTCTGATAATGAAAAAGATAATGATGAGGTTCATGAAGACACTCAAACAAATAAGAAAGAACCAGACAATGATGTTGAGATAGAACCACATGTTGATCTTGATAACCCACAACCTAAGAATAAAAGATAAGATAAAAGAGACTTCATTGCGAGGAAACATGGTAAAGAAAGAGAACCGTGGGTTCAAAAACCTATGCCCTTTCCACCTAAGTCAACTAAAAAGAAATATGATGAAGAATTTGAACGCTTTGCTGAAATGCTGAGGCCAGTCTTTTTGCGTACTTGCTTGACTGATATCTTGAAAATTCCTCCTTATGCAAAGTACATGAAAGACATCATCACTAATAAGCTAAAAATACCGGAAGCTGAAATCTCCACCATGCTTGCTAATTATACTTTTAAATATGGAGTACCTAAAAAACTTGGAGATCCAGGAATACCAACTATACCTTGCTCCATTAAAAATAATTATGTGAAAACTGCATTGTGTGATTTAGGGGCTGGTGTTAGTGTTATGCCTTTCTCTTTATATAAAAGACTTGACTTGAATAAACTCACACCTACTGAAATATCTTTGCAAATGGCTGACAAATCAATTGCCATACCTATCAGTATCTGTGAGGATGTGCCCGTTGTTGTTGCTAATGTTACTATTTTGACTGACTTTGTTATACTTGAGATGCCCGAGGACGACAATATGTAGAATATCATTGGTAGACCCTTCTTGAATACTACAGGGGCTGTTATTGATTGCAATAAAAGCAAGGCCACTTTTCATATCCATGGTAATGAGCATACGGTGCACTTTCCGAAGAAACAATTCCAAGTGAATGCTATTAATGTTATTGAAAAATCTCCGACAATCACTATTGGAAGCTTTCAAATACCTCTACCTACTATCAAAAAGAAATATGAAATGCTTATTGTTGGGGACATTCATATCCCCATTGAGGTAACTTAGTGATTTACGGAAGTTCTTCGGTATCATGCTAATCGAAAGTGGTTGTTAATAAGACTTGATCAACCTTATTAATGGATCATTTTTGAGAGGTATGAAGTTGATGAATTTAGTAAGCACTACCTTCTGTCCTATCTTTTGTTTTTGTTTTTATTAGTTAAATAAAATAAAATGCCACGTTTTGTCTATTTTCTGAATTTTCGTGCAATAAAAAAATGACCCAAAAATAAAAGTTCTCAGAATGCTCTAAAATTTTAATATGATTTTTTTCTGAATATTTAAGAATTTTTGGTGCAAATAATATCAGAGGGAGGTGCACCAGGTGGGCTCAACCCACCTGGGCGCGCTAGGACCCCCAGGCGCGCCTCGGTGGGTTGTGGTCCCCACGTGGGCCCCCTCACTTATCTCTTCACACCACATCATCACTTACCTCTAGAAAATATTCTCCGTTGCTCTCTCTCCCGTGTTCTTGCTCTCAAACCCGCGGATTTCGAACCCTTTGCTCGAAGCTCCGTTTCCGAAGCTGTTTCGGGGGATTGTTTCTTGGTATGTGACTCCACCGTTTGTCCAATTAGTTTTTGCTTTAGTGGTTTATATTTTGAATAATTAGCTACTCTTGGTGCTGCTGTAGATGAGCTTGCATGTTGAATTCTTAGAGTTCTAAGTAGTTTGAATGCTTGCTATGGCCTCTATGTATCCCTATGAGTAGTTGCTATCAATTTTGTAAAGTTTTGTTGAGAAAAATTTTGGACCAAAAATTTCAGAATTTTTGTTCATAGGAAAAGGATGAATATCTTTAGGAAGTTTGCTTCTAAGAAGAACTCCAAGGGTGTTATTGGGGAGTCATCTGACAGTGATCTCCATCCTCGAAGGTTGGCGGAAGTACGGCCGTGCGAATGGCCGCACACCCAGTTCATGGAAGAGGCTGGAATCCTTCAGGAGTTCACACAATATGTTGCTAATGCCGGCCTCACTGACTTCATCACAGCTGAATGTGAATAGTATCATCTCCTCACAAACATCTTTGTTCAAAGTTTTAATTTCCTTTCTAGGAATAATCCTCCTAAGGAGCAGTTTAACTTATATGCTTAAACCCGTTAGATACCACTTACTGAATTCTATAACATATGCATGATCCCTTCTGACGGGAGCTTAGTAGAGCCTAGGCCGACAAAGTTTGAGGATTTTTATCGTACCTTGACAGTGGGAGATGAGAGAGGGTGCCGCCTATCACTGCCACTGGCTTGCATTTTCCTGCTATTCATTACTTTGCTCTTTTCATTGCAAAATGCTTGCTTGCTAGAGAGAAGGTGGGTGCACTCAGTTCACCAGACCTTACTATTTTACGTCGTGCACTAGAGGGCGACAACACTTATAGCCTGGGAGCTATTGTGGCTCATCGCCTCCACATTAATAAGTCCAAGGGTAAGATACATGGTGGGATTTTCGCTACCCGTTTGGCGGCTCACTTCAATGTTGAGATACGCCTTCATGATCACCCTCTTACCAAAGTTTACCTAGATCGTGCAGCCATGGATCACCACCATTTCACTGATAACAACTCTCCTGAAATCCCTATTCCATATAACCTGGTTTTTAGTGTGAGGACTCGTGATATTATTCCATTGCCTGCTCCTGCTTTGTTTGATCCTGTTGCCAGGGGCGGATATAGGGTTATGCCTACGGATATCATCGCTTACCGGAACGATCAGGCTGCAGCAGAGGAGGAGCCTCAACAGTGGGATGGGTGGATGCCCGCTCCTCAGCACCCCAACTAGTATCCAGGCTACTAACCGATTACCAAGCTAGGCCAAAAGCCTAAGCTTGGGGTAGTACGTGTTTCCACCGACTTTATACTCATGTCCACTTATTCCACTTGTCGGTGTCCACACTTTTTCATTGTATCATCCGTGCTAAATTTATTTTCTTGCTTTCTTCTTGTGTGTTTGAAAAACCTTAGAAAAACCAAAAAAAATAGTTGTAGTTAGTTTACTTTCTATGCATGCTTAGTTGTAGCATTGAAAAGAAAACCCAAAAAGATTTCCTTGTTCTTCTTTTGCTTGTTGGGAGCTTTCCCGTGTAAATAGTTTTTCTCGTTTTTGCTTTTCTCTTTTATTTTGCTTGTTCAAGAAAACCAAAAACTCCAAAAATATTTCAGTGTGTTTCTCTGAATATCTTTTCTTTTTATTTGAGTCATATCAAGGAGAAGACCACGATGAAAATGTTGAGTGACTCTCGTATGAATAACTGTTGATCTAATAAAGAGCCCATTTTACCTTGTCTTCTCCTGTTGAATAAAATGTTTGCAGATTTTAGCTTAGTCCACGGCACTCTTGCACTATTATTATTTTCACATCGTTCAGTTGTGCAAGTGAAAGGCAATAATGACGATATTCGATGAACTGGCCGTGGCAGAGAGAAACGGGTATGAACTCGACTTGTTCTGTTTGTGTAAATATGTTTAACCTAGTATCCATGATTCAGCCCATTATGATTAAACATGTTTGCAATGACAATTAGAGATTATAGTTTCTCATGCCATGCATAAGTAGCTAGGAGTGGATAATGATTTATCTTGGATAGCAACATTGCGTTAAAATGATTGTGATGTAGTATGATGATATGGTATCCTCCTCTGAATGTTCGAGTGGCTTGACTTGGCACATGTTCATGCATGTAGTTGAATCAAAACCAACATAGCCTCTATGATATTTATGTTCATGGTGTTCATATCCTACTCATGCTAGTGTCCAATGTTACTTATGCATAATGCATGTTCATGACCGTTGCTGCTCTCTAGCTGGCCGCTTCTCAACCTAATTGATAGCCTTCGCCTGTACTAAGTGGGAATTCTTCTCGTACATCAAACACCTTGAACCCAAAGTTATTCCAGATGAGTCCACCATACCTACCTATATGCGGTATTACCCTACCGTCCTAAGTAAATTTGCATGTGCCACCTCTAAAAACTTCTAATAAATATCCTTTTTGTGTGCCTAGATCGTTCATGGAACGACAGGAGGTGGTCGGTATCTTCCATGCTAAGCGGGTTATTCTCACGTCGAGTGTTTATTCACTCGCCATCGCACGAGAAAAGGGCGGTAATAGGGATGCCCAGTCCCAAATTGCAAAAGGAGTTAATCTCTCAAATAATCAAACAAAAACTCCCAATGGAGTCAAAACCTTTACTTTTATCGCTTGGAAACCGCCACTAGCGTACTTAGCATGGAAGATATTGATAACTGATGGTCGTGAAGTAAATAAGAAGGGTGCATGTCTCAAAATATCATTTACTTCTGTTCTAAAAACTTGAGCTCTGGCACCTCTACAAATCACTGCTTCCCTCTGTGAAGGGACTATCTATTTACTTTTATGTTGTGTCATCACCTTCTCAAATAAGCGCCAGAACCTGAGAGCACTGCTGTCATGACTTATGCGTTGTGTGTAGCTAATGTTGGGTGCATCATGACTGGATCTTTTCTACCAAGAATTACAATGTTAAGTCACTGCTTGAACTTTGGAGGTGCTCTGCATTTATGTTTTGCAGTCTCAGAAAGGGCTAGCGAGATACCACTATTGTCATATTATATCATGGTTGTTTTGACAACATGTTGTTGTCTGAGATATCTTATTATTGCTCACTAGCTGATTATGTCATTGATATGAGTTAATATAATCTTTAAGAGTTATTTTTAGCATGGTTAGTTATAATGTTGGCTGAAAACCTATGTGTTGTTTAAGCTTATTTATGCAAACAAGAGCAAAAGAGTTCGTAAAAGTTTTTCTTTTTCACTTTCAGTTTATCAACTGAATTGCCTGAGGACAAGCAAAGGTTTAAGCTTGGGGGAGTTGATACGTCTTCAACGTATCTACTTTTCCTAACACTTTTCCTCTTGTTTTGGACTCTAATTTGCATGATTTGAATGAAACTAACCCCGGACTGACGCTGTTTTCAGTAGAACTACCATGGTGTTGTTTTTGTGCAGAAATACAAGTTCTCGGAATGGAACGAAACTTTGCAAGGATTTTTTTATACAGTAAGTAAGAATTTCTGGAGCCAAGATCCACCGGAGGGGGCACATGGGTGGGCACAACCCACCAGGGCGCCCCCCTCCTGGCGCGCCCAGGTGGGTTGTCCCCACCTGGTGGCCCCGCAGACCCTGAAACCGACGCTATAAAATCCTATTTTTCCAGAAAAAAATTGGGAAGAAAGGATTACCGCGATCCACGAGACGGAGCCGCCGTCACCTCCTATTCTTCATCGGGAGGCTAGAACTGGAGTCCGTTTGGGGCTCCGGAGTGGGGGATCTTCATTCTTCGTCATCACCAACCCTTCCCCATCGCCAATTCCATGATGCTCCCCACCGGGAGTGAGTAATTTCTTTGTAGGCTCGCTGGTCGGTGAGGAGTTGGATGAGATTCATCATGTAATCGAGTTAGTTTTGTTAGGGCCTGATCCCTAGTATCCACTATTTTCTAAGATTGATGTTGCTATGACTTTGCCATGCTTAATGCTTGTCACTTTGGGCCCGGGTGCTATGAACTCAGATCTGAACCGTTTATGTTATCACAATTATATCCATGTTCTAGATCCGATCTTGCAAGTTATAGTCACCTACTACGTGTTATGATCCGGCAACCCTGGAGTGACAATAGTCGGGACCACTCCCGGTGATGATCGTAGTTTGAGGAGTTCATGTATTCACTATGTGTCAATGTTTTGTTCCAGTTCTCTATTAAAAGGAGGCCTTAATATCCCTTAGTTTCCAATTGGACCCCGCTGCCACGGGAGGGTAGGACAAAAGATGTCATGCAAGTTCTTTCCATAAGACGTATGACTATTTACGGAATACATGCCTACGTTATATTGATGAACTGGAGCTAGTGCCGTATCGCCCTAGGTTATGACTGTAACATGATGAATTTCATCCAACAAGTCACCGATCCAATGCCTACAAATTTATCTTATATTGTTCTTGCTAAGTTACTACTGCTACCGTCACTATTGCACTTGCTACAAAACTACTGCTATCACTGTTACCGTTATTGTTACTGTTGTCACTATTATCAAAACTATCATATTACCTTGATACTGCTCACGTTGCTGCAGATAATTAATCTCCAGGTGTAGTTGAATTGACAATTCAGTTGCCAATACCTTCAAATATTCTTTGGCTCCCCTTGTGTCAAATCTATAAATTTGAGTTGAATACTCTACCCTTGAAAACTGTTGCGATCCCCTATACTTGTGGGTTATCATCTGCCGCCGAGGAATAGGAGGGGACTGCCCCCAACCCAATAGTCGGGCAGGTTGTGAATTGTTAGGAGGATCTTAGGGTTGTCAGTATTTGCAGGTTGTGAATTGTGTTTTGTGTTGTGTATTTTGAGAGTACTTTCAGAAATGATTGTCTTTCGAATTTCAGATTTGAAGTATTGAGCATATGAAGTATTTTATGAATTCTGGAGATCTATTTTTAGCACTTAAAAAAATCTAGTTTCATATAAAAGTGCAGACAATGTGATTCTCAGAGAAGAAACTCCAGGTTTCAGTTTCAGATAAGAAACTGCAAGTTTCAGAGGCAGAGCATTTATATTAACACGCCCTTTTCAAATAGGGATAACATCATGTTGGAAGTTCTATTCATGGTCGGAAATGGAACTACCAGCCAGATAACATCATGCTGATCAACATTCATGCATAGCACATCTTCACAGGATGCAGAGTCAAAAAGATATGGTATTTTCAAAATGCCCACACAATGTCGAGTGTGCGAAAAACAGAGAAAACGAGGGACGAAGTTTTGGCAAGTGTTGGACGTCGTGTGCGTAGATGACAATGGGGACCCAAATTTCAATAATGGCAGAGGCAAAAAAATTGGAGATATTTTCACTGCAGGAGGTGGAATCGAACCCGGGCGGAACAACGGTCGGGTAGTGTCACTTGGCCACTTGGCTAGTTCAGTAGTTTCGGTAGAAATAAGACACAACATCTAGCATGCTTTCCCCAGCTCCGGTGGTTCATTCTCGTCCTCCGCCTTTGTGCGCTCGCCGCGGCGCCGCTGTCTGCCATTGTGAACATGCTGAACAAACGAGAGGAATCTGGAGAGGACTGTACGTGAAGAGGCGGACAGTCGGGACCCACGAGGTCTATGGCTGTACACAAGCAAGTGCCTCATTGAAAAAATACTTCCTCCTAATGCTATACTGACGTTGGGGCCCACGGGTTTGTCAACATAGTTACATTTTTTTAGGTGTTTCAACGTAGTTACTAAAGGAGATAAATTTACAATGAAGCCGAGGAGCTGGCAGGTATCATTTATTATCAGTGGGCCAGCAAGTATCAGCTGGGTTGTGGGTTGCCCCGTCTAGGCTTTCTTTTTAACATGCGCAGCCCACGACATGTCGGTTTGTATTTTCTTGAGGGTTGTCATGTATCGACCGGCCTATGGACCTCCCATCCTAGGTTTTATTTTTCCTGAAACATCCGCAGCCCAACTTATGTATATTTTTTGAAGAAAACATAGAGGTCTGTTCTATTTTTCTATATAAGAATAGGAACGCCAGGTTCAACTTATGTTTCCCTTCTAACTATAATATATATATTTATATTATTTTATATGTTATTATATATTATTTTTATTATCATCATATATTTAACAAATACTTACATATATAAGAAAACAATATCCCACGTCTTATTAACTTATAAAATAATTTTTTAACAATAAAATCCTGGATTTTTTTACATTAAGGCAACGAAAATCCTGGTGATTGTGTACAAAAGCTTGGTAAGATTTAAGGACCAATATAATAATAAATGACTTATTATTTAAATATATTTATAACAAAATGCTCAACCCCTGTTTATTTTTTAATAACATTGTTGCGCCCAACCCAACATTATAATTAGAACCAGCCCAACAAAATCGTGTATTTCGAGAAAGTGCAAATGGGCTGTAATTTTTTAGGAAAAAAATGGGTTGCATGGACACTACATTATTTGTTTAGCCAGCCCAGCAAATTCGTGTTTTTCAAGAAAGTGAAAATGTGTTGTAGTTTTAAAAAATGGGCCACATGAATGCTACATTATTTGTTCACCCAGCCCAGCAAATGGACTGTAGTTCTAAAAAATGATCAAATGGATTGTAAATTCTGAAAAAATGGTTTGAATATGTGCCACATTTTTGGAGCCTGAAATGCGGGCCAATAGTCGAAGCCAACACAACTCGTTGACAACTTAGTCAACAAATGATTCTGACATCGATAGCCATTGGATTTACATCCAACGACCGACATCCATCTTCAATCTCTCGTCTTCTTCCTCTAGTGCCGCCGGGACCACCTGCTCCCGCCTCCTGCTGCTAGCTGCTGTGCTTAGCATGCTTAGTTGTGAAGCGCTACCCTACCGCCGGCCAGGCCATCCCTCCACCCCTCCACACCTCCTGTTCTTCTCCACCGACCGTCGAACCACGCCACACCAGAACTACCTAACCCTCGTACACCTCTCCGTCTGCGACTCCACTCCCGCGTCTTCCCATCTCCGGCTCGTTGCTGTCCAGGGCCTCGCCGTCGTCCACCACCTTGGATGCACTCGGCACAGCATGGTCAACACAAAAAAATGAATACTCCCCCTGCTAGCTGTGACCCACCATAGTGGGAGGCTGACTTGTGGGCCTACTAAGTTGACGCGGACGGAGGGCTTTGTCAACTTAGTTAATATAAATGATTCTGGCTACACTGACCGTACGATGTCCATCCAACGGCCGTAGTGCTTCTTTAACCTCTGGTATTCTTGCTCTAGCCGCCCAAACCAGCGCCCGTCGTGCCGCCTACTCCTGCCTCTCGTGGCCGGTTGTGCTGCCGCGGAGGCCTAACCGCCTCCTACTACTCCCACCGCTGGCCAGGCCATCGCTCTACTCACCCACACCCCCTGTTATTCTGCGGCGAGGGCAGCCTCACACCGCAGCCAAACCAGTCAACCCTCGTACTCCTCTCTGCATGGGCATACACTGTCATGTCTTCCCCGGCTCCACGTCGTCCCCTTCCTAGGCCTCGCCGTCGTCCACCACCTTTGTGCTCTCGGTGCGGCGTGGTCAATGTGGTCAAGGAACGACTTTCGTCGGAAGAGTATTATACGTGCAGAGGCTAACAGCTGGTTCCACGGCCGCACCAAGGAAGTGCAACCTTATTACGCGTAAAATTATGATTCCTCCACCTGACAACAGGGACCCACTGGACGGGCCACCGTATTTCGTGAAAAAAAGTTTCCCCTGACTATTGGGACCCACCGGCTACATCTTCGCACGCAAGGAAGTGCGTCCATATTACGGGCAAAAAATATGATTCCCCTGATAGCTGGGACCCACCAGCTATATCTTCGCACGCAAGGAAGTGTCTCCTTATCCTCCCTAACAGTCGGGACCCACCTGATCGAAGCGTACGTAGTGTTGTCATTCTGGTCGTGAACGTGTACGTACATACTGGTCGGTCAGTCTATCTGCAGGCTGCAGTGATGAACTGCGGCCGAGTAAGGAAGGGCACGTGTCGTAGTAGAGGCACGGACGTAGCATGTCACGTAGTCCCGCCAATATCGTGTACATGTACGTACAACCAGGGTGCAAGAAAGTAAATACGTCCATGTACGTACATACGGGCGGGGTCTCGAACGCCTACTCGCGCATATGTACGGCCAGGGCTCGTGTACATGGAGAGGCAGCGACGGCGTCCTGTTCATCGGCAGCCAACCGGCTAGGTTGGAACAGAGAAACTGCGTCGTCGTGTTCATCGGGAGGCAATGGAACGCGTCGTGTTCATCGGGAGCCAACCGGCTTGGACGGAATAGTCGAAACGAGGCCTGGCGTACCGCAGAACGGAGGAACGGCCTTGTGTTCGACCACCTATGGTCGAAACGGGGTCCTGCTCACCGGGAGGGGTCTGGCGTACCGTAAAATGGAGGAAACGGACTTATCTTTGACCTCCTACGATCGAAACGGGTCCTGTTGATTGGGAGGGGTGTGGCGTACCGCAAAATGAAGGAAACAGACTTCTCTTTGACCTCCTACGGTCGAAACGGGGGTCCTGTTCATCGGGAGGGGTGTGGCGTACCACAAAACGGGACTCCACGGGCTACTGTTCATCCACCGTCGACCTCCTCCAGCCTCCACCTGCGACTGTTCATCCACGGCGTCTCTCTCCTGCCTCCACCAGCTACTGTTCATCCACGGGCTCCTGTTCGTCCAGCCTCCACCGCTCCTCCACCGGCTACTATTCAACCAGCCCTCTCCACGGGGTCCCGTTCAACCACCCCTCCACGGGCTACTGTTCATCCAGCCCTCCACCAGCTACTGTTCAACCAGCCCTCCACCGACCGCTGTTCATCCAGCCCTCCACGGGGTCCTGTTCATCCACCCCAACTGGCTCGATCAGGGTCCTGTTCATCCAGCGGCAACGGGCTCTAGCTACTACCACGGGGTCCTGTTCATCCAACCCCCAACAATGCTCACTATTCATCCAGAGGCAACAGGTTCGACCGGCTTCAGTTAGCAGCAGTAGAGAAGGAATCGCTTGATCGGGTTCAGTAATGCGTAACCTGCAGTGCAATCGCGTGGGTTTAGTAGGCGAATGCCTCGCTCGGGTTCAGATAGAGCCTAATGCCTCGCAGCCACGCGCGTACGTGTACGAGAGAAATGCGCATCGCTCGGCTCCGACCACCCACCATAACCGGGAACTCCCCAATATTTTCCTCGCCCTTGCTTCTACCATGGTTTTTTCCGTCATGGACGGCCCAAAGAATGTCATGCAGCTGCGTCTCCGGCCCGCCTAGGATGAAAAGCCCATTTTCTGTCATGATTGTCATAGAAGTAGGAGCCCACCACATCTATGATGATACCGGGTTTTGTCACAATTATCATCATAGAAGTGTCATAAGCATGACAGAAAAAAAAATCGGCCCAAAATATCACGGATGTGTCTTTTTTGTAGTGTAAGCATCGCTTCGGGTGAGAAAGTCTCATCGTAGTCAACCCCTTAAACTTTTCAAAAAACTTTTGCGACAAGTCGAGCTCTGTAGACAGTAACATTACCATCAGCGTCAATCTTCTTATTGAAGATCCGTTTATTTTCTATGGCTTGCCGATCATCGGGCAAGTCCACCAAAGTCCACACTTTGTTCTCATACATGGATCCTATCTCAGATTTCATGGCCTCAAGCCATCTGTCGGAATCTGGGCTCATCGTAGCTTCTTCATAGTTCGTAGGTTCGTCTTGGTCTAATAACATGACTTCCAGAACAAGATTACCTTACCACTCTGGTGCGGATCATGCTCTGGTTGACCTACGAGGTTCAGTAGTAACTTGATCTGAAGTTTCATGATCATTATAATTTGCTTCCTGTCTAGTTGGTGTAGGTATCATGGGAACAGTTTCCATTATGATCCGGCAACCCCGGAGTGACAATAGTCGGGACACTTCCTGGTGATGACCATAGTTTGAGGAGTTCATGTATTCACTAAGTGCTAATGCTTTGGTACGGTTCTCTATTAAGAGGAGGCCTTAATATCCCTTAGTTTCCATTAGGACCCCGCTGCCACGGGAGGGTAGGACAAAAGATGTCATGCAAGTTCTTTTCCATAAGCACATATGACTATATTCGGAATACATGCCTACATTATATTGATGAATTGGAGCTAGTTCTGTGTCACCCTAGGTTATAACTATTCCATGATGAATGCCATCCGACATAATTATCCATCATTGATCCATTTCCTACGAGTTTGTTTCATATTGATCTTTGCTAACTTACTTTTCCGTTGCTACTGTTACAATTGTTACGAAACTGCTACTGTTACTTTTGCCACTGTTACCGTTACTTCCATACTACTTTGCTACTAAATACTTTGCTACAGATATTAAGTCTTTCAGGTGTGGTTGAATTGACAACTCAACTGCTAATACTTGAGAATATTCTTTGGCTCCCCTTGTGTCGAATCAATAAATTTGGGTTGAATACTCTACCCTCGAAAACTGTTGTGATCCCCTATACTTGTGGGTTATCAAGACCTTTTTCTGGCGCCGTTGCCGGGGAGCATAGCTCTATTCTCTGAGTCACTTGGGATTTATATTTGTTGATCACTATGAGGAATCTGAAAGATCAAAGAACCAATATTTTTCCCTCAACTACGAGGGGAGGTAAGGAATTGCCATCTAGCTCTGCACTTGATTCACCTTCTGTTTTAAGTAAGCTTGCGACATCTACACCTGCTATTGATTCTGATATGTCGCATGTTATTGATGATGCCACTTCTACTATGCATGATGCTTATGATGATACTACTTCTTTTCTTGATAATATTGTGCCACTAGGTGAATTTCTTGATGAACAACTTGCTAGGGTTAGAGAGAATGAAATTACTGAAACTGATGATATTATTGAAACTGAAGATTATGATTCTCCCATAGATATGAATTGCCTATTGTACCTGAGGGTTATATTATGGATGAAGAAACTGCTAGAGACTTCTGTGCTTGTAGTGATAGAGATGATCTTAAGAAACTGTTAGCTAAGCTGAAAGAGAAGTTGTTGAATGCTAGAATGCGATATGATCCTCCGTTTGCTACTTCACCTATCTTTGTTACTGATAAGGATTATGAATTCTCTGTCGATCCTGAGTTAATTACTTTGTTTGAATCTGATTCTTTCTATGGTTATGAATCTGAAACTGTTGTGGCACATCTTACTAAATTGAATGATATAGCCACCCTATTTGCTCATGAGGAAAAAATTCGCTATTACTATATTCTTAAATTGTTTCCATTCTCGTTAAAGGGTGATGCTAAGTTATGGTTTAATTCTCTTTCTCCTGGTTGTGTGCGTAGTCCCCAGGATATGATTTACTACTTCTCTCGAAAAAAAATCCCTGCTCATAAGAAACAAGCTGCTTTAAAGGAAATATTTAACTTTGTGCAAATTGAAGAATAGAGTCTCCCACAATCTTAGGGGAGGCTTCTCCAATTACTTAATGCTTTGCCTGATCACCTTCTCAAGAAAAATGAAATACTTGATATCTTCTATAACGGACTAACCGGTGCTTCTAGGGACCACCTGGATAGTTGTGCTTGTTTTGTATTTTCAGGGAAATAACTGTTGAGCAAGCTGAATTGCTATTGAATAATATATTGAGTAATGATAATGATTGGATACTTCTTGAACCAACTCCTAAGACAATTCCGAAGAAAAGAGGTATTCTATTTCTCAGTCTTGAAGATATGCAAGAGGCAAAGAAATCTATGAAAGAAAATGGTATTAAACCTGAAGATGTTAAGAATCTACCACCTATTGAAGAAATACATGGTCTTGATAACCCGACACAGGTACTAGAGGTAAACTCTCTTTATAGATTTGATGAAGGTGATATTCCTCATAATAAGTCTGCTAGTCAATGCTTGGATGAGTTTGATAATTTTATTGTTAAACAAGAGAACTTCAATGCTTATGTTAGTAGACAATTGAAACGTAATGCTTACATGCTTGACCACTTGGGTGATTATATGAGTAGAACTGTTAATGATCTTAAGCTTATTAGTGAACATGCTTCCATGGTTACAACTCAAGTAGAACAAGTACTTAAGGCATGGGATGATTTGCTCAATGAGTTGAATAGTAAAAACAATGATAATGTTGTTAGGGTTATGACTACAGGTGGTAAAATGACCCATGAACCTTTGTATCATGAGGGCCATCCTAAGAGAGTTGAGCAAGATTCTTAAAGAATTAATACTGATGCACCTAGTCCTAGTAATAAAAAGAAGAAGAAAACTGATAGGACTTTGCATGCTTCTAGTGAACCTGTTATAGACACACCCGAGAATCCCATTGATATTTCTATTTCTGATGCTGAGACATAATCTGGTGATGAACATGAACCTAGCGATAATGTTAATGATGATGTTCATGTTGATGTTCAACCTAGCAATGATAATGATGTAGAGATTGAACCCGTTGTTGATCTTGATAATCCATAATCAAAGAATCGATGCTATGATAAGAGAGACTTCGTTGCTAGGAAACCTGGTAAAGAAAGAGAACCATGGGTTCAGAAACCCATGCCCTTTCCTCCTAAGCCATCCAAGAAAAAGGATGATGAGGACTTTGAGTGATTTGCTGAAATGATTAGACCTATCTTTTTGCACATGCGTTTGACTGATATGCTTAAAATGCCTCCTTATGCTAAGTATATGAAAGATATTGTTACTAATAAAAGAAAGACACCAGAATCTGAGATTTCCACCATGCTGGCTAATTACACTTTTAAGGGTGGAATACCAGAGAAACTTGGAGATCCAGGAGTACCAACTATACCATGCTCCATTAAAAGAAACTATGTTAAAACTGCTTTATGTGATCTTGGAGCCGGTGTTAGTGTTATGCCTTTCTCTTTATATCGTAGACTTGAATTGAATAAGTAAAATGGCTGATTGTTGGAGTTGTGTCGAATATTGCGTACAAGGTAGGTTACAGTTGGACTATGAGTCATATTGTGTTTACATAGGATGTGGAGTCGTGTCCCAGTAGGACACTTGTATCCTAGGCCTCTCATATGTAGCGAGGGTAGACACACGATGTAACCTATGCCAACATAGTAGCACATGAATGTAGGGGAAGCCGGCGGCTTGTGCCGGCGTCCAGGGTGAACGGATGCGGTATTGTAGCGGTGTCATGGGGAGGAGCGCCCATAGTCAGGCCCCGGGGATGCAGTTATATCGGTGAACCTCGTTAACAAATCTCGGTGTCATGCTCGTGTGATTGCTTGGTCCTCAGATGATCGACGGTACGCCTTGGATTTATTCTAACAAGTGGTATCATGAGCAAAGTTCAAGATCGAGGTGGATCGTGTTGATCTAGAGGTGAAAATATCGTGGAAGAATCAATCATTGGTGAGACCGAAAGAATCGGCATGGGTCACGATCGCGTGGACGTCGAGTTGAGACTCGGAGTCGACGAGGTTGGGACGTGGCCAGCGGCAACGCAGACAGGCCCAAGCGGTGGAAGGACGTGTGCAGGGGGCGGCTGAGCGTGGACTCGATCGGTCGTGGGGTGTGCAGATTCTGGTGATGTGTGGTGCAACTAGGAATAGTTGTAGACAGAGATTTGTTTTGGAAACAAAAGGGACCGAGTCCCGAGATAACTCATAGCCTAGCCGGACTACTGGGACCGTGCACAAGGAGGCAGCCGGGCGAGGGATGAGGCGAGACAGAGGCAAACAACAGATCCAATCAGCGGAAGAAAAATCCATTGATACGTGAGGGACGCATCCATCATAATTAGCAAGGCAGTCCAAAGCAATTAGCTTAGCAATCAAGATTGAGCCAACACAGGAGCACTCCATGTGACGACCAGAAGGATTTTTTGGTTGGAATTGCTAGAGTACACGGAGGACTGGAGGTTCTGTTCGTGTACTTGGGGCATCGCGTGCAAAGCTCGGATAATTTTTCGCAGGGTCAGCCGTACAAAGAACCATGGTGCTAACGGGTGGTTTGAGGTGGAGAAGTTCAATGGAACTGAAAACCTTGGGTTATGGCAGACAAGGGTGAAAGATTTGTTGGCATAATAGGGATGCTTGAAGGCGTTGCAGGAAGTCATGTCAGCTTAGATGAAATTATCATGTGATGGATGGAAATTCATGGATTGATTTGGGAGCCTAGGTCAGACTAGACAGTCTGACGGATCAACGTGAGTCAGTTGGTACAAAAGACGGTGGTGGAATTGGTGATGACGACATAGGAGCGTGATGCTGATGGTGAACGACTTCTCGTCATGGAAACACGTGGCGCAGGCCTGAGGGCTTGTGTGGCTTCGACAAGACTATGGCGCGGGGTTGATTCAAGGTGGTGTACATGCGGAGTTTGAAGTCGACGGGGCACGAGGGTGGACTGATCATCTACCATGGAGTCATGTTGAAGGCGGAGCTAGATTGAGGGGCTACGGTGTAAGGATCTAGGGAATCAAAGCCTATTCAACAAGGGGGGAAAGCGAGTGACATGCAGTTCGGACTGGAGCCCAGTGGTCTGATGGAAGCATGAAACTCGTCACCGGTCGATGATGATCGGTGGTACTCTGCAGTGGGGGTTGAGTGGTGTGGGTTCGTGACCCTTGAGACTCGACCAGGACAACGAAGGCTCGACACGGTAATAGCGGCGAGGCGTGTGGTATGCACGGGGCATGGAGGTGGGCCAGGGCTCTGGTGGTCATACATGTGGTGAGACAACTGCGAATTTGACTCGGGATGACTACAAGCAGCGGTGAAATTCCTTCAAGTTTCAGACAGGCGGTCAAGAAAGAAGCGGTGATGTTGAGTTCAGGTAACTCTTATGTGTGACACCCAATATGTGAGTTGTTCACTTTCACGCAGGTCAGTGATCGGTGTGTGATGATGTTGAATGGATACCCTGGAAGTTGGGAGCACAAACTAGAGTAACAAGGAACTTAATTTTGCTCGATTGTTGACTGTGGTCAAGAAAAGAAGGGACTACAAGTTGCAGGTGGAGTCACATGGAGTCTTTGGAGTAGTAGCGGTGCTCATGGGATAAACTCAAGTTCAATGTACATGGAAGTTTGACGCATGGACGAATCCAAGGTGGTGGAGAATATTCGCCAAGGTGGAGTTTGTTGGAGTTGTGTCGAATATTGTGTACAAGGTAGGTTACAGTTGGACTATGTTATATTGTGTTTACATAGGATGTGGAGTCATGTCCTAGTAGGACACTTGTATCCTAGGCCTCTCATATATAGCGAGGGTAGACACATGATGTAACCTATGCCAACATAGTAGCACAGGAATGCAGGGGAAGTCGGCGGCTTGTGCCGACGTACAGGGCGACCGGGTGCGGTATTGTAGCGGTGTCATGGGGAGGAGCGCCCATAGTCAGGCCCCGGGGATGTAGCCATATCGGTGAACCTCGTTAACAAATCTCGGTTTCGTGCTCGTGTGATTGCTTCGTCCTCGGATGATCGACAATATGCCTCGGATTTATTCCAACACTAATAAATCAACTGCTATACCCATCGGTATTTGTGATGATGTGCCTGTTGTGGTTGCAAACGTTACTATCTTAACGGACTTTGTTATTCTTGATATTCCCGAGGACAACAGTATGTCGATCATCCTTGGTAGACCCTTTTTGAATACTGCAGGGGCTGTTATTGATTGCAACAAAGGCAATGTCACTTTTCATGTTAATGGTAATGAGCATATGGTACACTTTCCGAAGAAACAACCTCAAGTTCATAGTATCAATTCTATTGGAAAAATTTCAACTATTACTATTGGAGGTTTTGAATTCCCTCTTCCTACTGTAAAAAAGAAATATGATATTCTTATTGTTGGGGACATGCATATCCCCGTTGAGGTAACCTAGTGTTATTCGAAAATTCTCCAGTTTCATGTCATTCAGAAGAAGTTTGGTAGTAAGACTTGATCAACCTTGTTAATGGATTCCTTTTGATGAGCATGAGATGGATGAATTTAGAAGGCACAACTTTCTGTACCCACCTTTTACTTTCTGTTATTTAGAATAATAGAGCAAAAATAGTATTTTTTGTTTGTTTTCTGAATTATCCGTAAAATACAAAATGTCCCGAAAATAAAAGTTCTCCAAATGCCTTGAAAATTTAGTATGATTTTTTATAGAATATTTTAGAATTTCAGGCACTGAACATGCACCAGGGGATGTACCAGTAGGCCACAAGGGTGGAGGGTGCGCCCCTGCCTTGTGGGTCCCACGTGGGTCCCCTCCACTTATTCCAGTACCCATCCACTTCGTCTTCCTCTAGAAAAAATCATCCCGTAGCTGAAACCCGTGTTCTTGCTCATCTTGCTGCCATTTTCGATCTCCTTGCTCAAAGCTCCATTCGCAAAACTGTTTTGGGGGATTGTTCTTCGGTATGTGACTCCTCCAATGGTCCAATTAGTTTTTGTTCTAGTGCTTTATTTATTGCAAATTTTTGCTGTTGTGGTGACCTTGTTCTTGAGCTTGCATGTCAAATTTATATGGTCCAAAGTAGTTTTGATGCATGATTTAGCCTCTAGACACTTGTAGGAGTAGTTGTTATCAATTTTGTTGAGTTTCTTTCACTTTTATTTTGAGTTACTAAAAATTTCAGAAATTTTTCAGAGAAAGAAAATGATGAGGAGATTGTTGAGAGGCTCCTCGAGCCAGGGTTCGAAGAAAAAAAATCAGAGAGAAGGACTCATCGCGCTTTACGGTACGGAGCCGCCGCCACCTCCTGTTCTTCCTCGGGAGGGCAGATCTGGAGTCCGTTTTAGGCTCCGGAGAGGGGAAATCGTCGCCATCGTCATCATCAACCATCCTCCATCACCAATTTCACGATGCTCACCGCCGTGCGTGAGTAATCCCATCGTAGGATTGCTGGACGATGATGGGTTAGATGAGATTTACCATGTAATCGAGTTAGTTTTGTTAGGGTTTGATCCCTAGTATGCACTATATCCTAAGATTGATGTTGCGATGACTTTGCTATGCTTAATGCTTGTCACTAGGGCCCGAGTGCCATGATTTCAGATCTGAACCTATTATGTTTTCATGAATATATTTGTGTTCTTGATCCTATCTTGCAAGTTATAGTCACCTACTACGTGTTATGATCTGGCAACCCCGAAGTGACAATAGTCGGGACAGTTTCCGGCGATGACCGTAGTTTGAGGAGTTCATGTAGTCACTAAGTTCTAATGCTTTGGTCCGGTTCTCTATAAAAAGGAGGCCTTAATATCCCTTAGTTTCCATTAGGCGCTGCCATGGGAGGGTAGGACAAAAGATGTCATGCAAGTTCTTTTCCATAAGCATGTATGACTATATTCGGAATACATGCCTACATTATATTGATGAATTGGAGCTAGTTCTGTGTCACCCTATGTTATAGCTGTTGCATGATGAATGCCATCCGACATAATTATCCATCATTGATCCATTGCGTATGAGTTCATTTCATATCGATCTTTGTTAAGTTACTTTTCCGTTGCCACTGTTACGATTGCTATAAAACTGCTACTGTTACATTTGCCACCGTTACCGTTACTTCCATACTACTTTGCTACTAAATACTCTGCTGCAGATATTAAGTCTTTCAGGTGTGGTTGAATTGACAACTCAGCTGCTAATACTTGAGAATATTCTTTGGCTCCCCTTGTGTCGAATCAATAAATTTGGGTTGAATACTCTACCCTCGAAAACTGTTGCGATCCCCTATACTTGTGTGTTATCAAACTCCTTCTCTAGAAAGGACCCATTCTTAGCAACAAAGATCTTGCCTTCGGATCTGTGGTAGAAGGTGTCACCAATTGTTTCCTTAGGGTATCCTATGAAGAGTTACTTCTCCGATTTAGGTTCGAGCTTATCAGGCTGAAGCCTTTTGACATAAGCGTCGCTTCCCCAAACTTTAAGAAATGACATCTTAGGTTTCTTGCCAAACCACAGTTCATACTGTGTCGTCTCAACGGATTTAGACGGTGCCCTATTTAACGTGAATGCGACTGTCTCTAATGCATAACCCCAAAACGATAGTGGCAAATCGGTAAGAGATATCATAGAACGCACCATATCTAATGAAATATGGTTACGACGTTCGGACACACCATTACCTGTGGTGTTCTAGGTGGCATTAGTTGTAAAACTATTCCACATTGTTTTATATGATGGCCAAACTCATAACTCAAATATTCGCCTCCGCGATCAGATCATAGAAACTTTATTTTCTTGTTACAAGGATTCTCCACTTCACTCTGAAATTCTTTGAACTTTTCAAATGTTTCAGACTTGTGTTTCATTAAGTAGATATACCCATATCTGCTCAAATCATCAGTGAAGGTTAGAAAATAACGATACCCGCTGCGTGCCTCAACACTTATCAGACCGCATACATCGGTATGTATTATTTCCAATAAGTCATTAGCTCGCTCCGTTGTTCCGGAGAACAGAGTTTTAGTCATCTTGCCCATGAGGCATGGTTCGCAAGTATCAAATGATTCATAATCAAGTAATTCCAAAAGTCCATCTGCATGGAGTTTCTTCATGCGCTTTAGTCCAATATGACCTAAACGGCAGTGCCACAAGTATATTGCACTATCATTATCAACTTTGCATCTTTTGGCATCAATATTATGAATATGTGTATCACTACGATCGAGATTCAATAAACCATTTACATTTGGTGTATGACCATAGAAGGTTTCATTCATGTAAACAGAACAACAATTATTCTCTAACTTAAATGAATAACTGTATTGCAATAAACATGATCCAATCATATTTAGGTTCCACACTAATCCCGAAGGTAGAGGGAGTGCGCGATGGTGATCTTATTAACCTTAGAATCACTTCCAACACACATCATCACCTCGCCCTTAACTAGTCTCTGTTCATTCTGCAACTCCTGTTTTGAGTTACTAATCTTAGCAACTTAACCAGTATCAAATACCCAGGGGCTACTATAAACACCAGTAAAGCACACATCAATAACATGTATATCAAATATACTTTTGTTCACTTTGCCATCCTTCTTATCCGCTAAGTATTTGGGGCAGTTCCGCTTCTAGTGACCATTCCCTTTGCAGTAGAAGCACTCAGTTTCAGGCTTAGGTCCAGATTTGGGCTTCTTCATGGGAGTGGCAACTTGCTTGCCATTCTTCTTGAAGTTCCCTTTCTTTCCCTTTGCCCTTTTTCTTGAAACTACTGGTCTTGTTAACCATCAACACTGTATGCTTTTTCTTGATATCTACCTTCGCCGATTTCAGCATCGCGAAGAGCTCGAGAATTGTTTTCATCATCCCTTGCATATTATAGTTCATCATGAAGTTCTAGTAGCTTGGTGATAGTGATTAGAGAACTCTGTCAATCACTATGTTATCTAGAAGATTAACTCCCACTTGATTCAAGTGATTGTAGTACCCAGACATTCTGAGCACATGCTCACTGGCTGATCTATTCTCCTCCATCTTGTAGGCAAAGTACTTGTCAGAGGTCTCATACCTCTTAACACGGGCATGAGTCAGAACTACCAATTTCAGATCTTGGAACATCTCATATGCTCCGTGGCGTTCAAAACGTTTTTGAAGTCCCGGTTCTAAGTCGTATGGCGCACTAAACTATCAAGTAGTCATCATACTCAGCTTGCCAAACGTTCATAACGTCTACGTCTACTCCTGCAATAGGTATGTCACCTAGCGGTGCATCAAGGACATAATTCTTCTGTGCAGCAATGAGGATAATCCTTAGATCACAGACCCAGTCCGCATCATTACTACTATCATCTTTCAACTTATTTTTCTCTAGGAATATATCAAAAACATAGGGGAGCTACAACGCGAGCTATTGATCTACAACATAATTTGCAAATACTATCAGGACTAAGTTCATGATAAATTAAGTTCAATTAATCAAATTACTTAAGAACTCCCACTTAAATAGACATCCCTCAAGTCATCTAAGTGATACGTGATCCAAATCAACTAACCCATGTCCGACCATCACATGAGATGGGGTAGTCATCAATGGTGAACATCTCTATGTTGATCATATCTACTATATGATTCATGTTCGACCTTTCGGTCTCGAGTGTTCCGAGGCCATGTTTGTACATGCGAGGCTCGTCAAGTTTAACCCAAATATTCCGCAGGTGCAAAACTGTCTTGCACCCATTCTATGTGAACGTAGAGTCTATCACACCTGATCATCACGTGGTGTCTCAACACGACGAACTGCAGCAACGGTGCATACTCAGGGATAACACTTTTACCTTGAAATTTAGTGAAGGCATCATCTTATAATGCTACCATCGTACTATGCAAAAGAAGATGCATAAAAGATAAACATCATATGCAATCAAAATATGTGACATGATATGGCCATCATCATCTCGTGCGTCACCGGCTCGACACCTGGATCTCCATCGTTGCGTCGTGGTCGTCTCGCCAACTATTACTTCTACAACTATCGCTAACGCATAGTGATAAAGTAGAGAAATTACATGGTGTTTGCATTTCATACAATAAAGAGACAACCATAAGGCTCCTGCCGGTTGCCGATAACTTACAAAACATGATCATCTCATACAATAACGTTTATCACATCATGTCTTGACCATATCACATCACAACATGCCCTCCAAAAACAAGTTAGACGTCATGTACTTTGTTGTTGCAAGTTTTACGTGGGTGCTACGGGCTTCTGGCAAGAACCGTTCTTACCTACGCATAAAACCACAAGGTGTTTCGTCAAGTTTGTTGTTTTAACCTTCTTCAAGGACCGCCCGCAATCAAATTTGATTCAACTAAAGTAGGAGAAACAGACACCCGCTAACCACCTTTATGCAAAACTAGTTGCATGTCAGTCGGTGGAACCAATCTCATGTGCGTGGACATGTAAGGTTGGTCCGGGTGCTTCATCCCACAATTCCACCGAATCAAAATAAGACGTTGGTGGTAAGCAGTATGACTATCACTGCCCACAACTCTTTGTGTTCTATTCGTGCATATCATCTACGCATAGACCTGGCTCATGATGCCAATGTTGGGAAACGTTGCATGGAAAAAAATCTACGCACATGCAATGATCTATCCATGGAGATGCATAGCAACAAGGGGGACAGTGTGTCTACGTACCCTCATAGACCGTAAGCGGAAGCGTTGCTCAACGCGGTTGATGTAGTTGAACTTCTTCGCGCTTCAACCGATCAAGTACCGAACGCACGACACCTCTGCGTTCTGCACACGTTCAGCTCGGCGAAGTCCCTCGCCTTCTTGATCCAGCAAGACGTCAAGGTAGTAGATGAGTTCCGTCAGTACGACGGCGTGGTGACGCTTATGGTGAAGTGATCCTCGCAGGGCTTTGCCTAAGCACTATGAAAATATGACTGAGGGTGTAAACGGTGGAGGGGGCGCCGCACACGGCTAGGCAATTGTCTGGTGTGTGATAGGTGCCCCCCTCCCACATGTATATAGGTGGGAGGGAGGGAGGAGCAGCCAAGGGGGCACCTCCTACTTGGGGTCTCTCCCAAGGTGGCGCCCCCTACCATGTATAGGAGCGGGGGAAAGGCAGGGGAGGGTGCCCCCTCCCTTTCCTTTCTCCCATGAGAGGGAAAGGCAGGAGGGGCTAGCCCTCCCCTTTTTCCTTCCCTAGGGCTGTTTGGCTAGGGAAAGGGGCGCACCAGCCCCCTATGGGCTGGTCTGTCCCTCCCTTGGCCCATTAAGCCCATATACATGCCGGGGGTGCCCGGAACCCCTTCCGGTGAACCGATTTCTTCCCGGTACGTCCCGAAACACTTCCGGTGTCCAAATACAATCTTCCTATATATAAAACTTTACCTCTTGGCCATTTCGAGACCCCTCGTCATGTCGGTGATCTCATCCGGGACTCAGAACAACATTCGGTCACCAAAACATATAACTCATATAACAATATATCGTCAACGAACGTTAAGCGTGCGGACCCTACGGGTTCGAGAACTATGTATACATGACCGAGACACCTCTCCGGTCAATAACCAATAGCGGAACCTGGATGCCCATATTGGCTCCTACATATTCTATGAAGATCTTTATCGGTCGAACCGTTATGACAACATACGTAATTCCCTTTGTCTATCGGTATGTTACTTGCCCGATATTCGATCGTCGGTATCTTCATACCTAGTTCAATCTCATTACCGGCAAGTCTCTTTACTCGTTCCGTAATACATCACCTGGCGACTAACTCCTTAGTCATTTGCTTGCAAGCTTATGATGTGTATTACCGAGAGGGCCCAGAGATACCTTTCCGATACTCGGAGTGACAAATCCTAATCTCGATCTATGCCAACTCAACAAACACCTTCGGAGATACCTGTAGAGCATCTTTATGATCACCCAGTTATGTTGTGACGTTTGATAGCACACAAGGTATTCCTCCGGTATCCGGGAGTTGCATAATCTTATAGTCGAAGGAATAAGTATTTGACATGAAGAAAGCAATAGCAATAAACTGAACGATCATTATGCTAAGCTAACGGATGGGTCTTGTCCATCACATCATTCTCCTAATGATGTGATCCCGTTATCTAATGACAACTCATCTCAATGGTTAGGAAACGTTAACCATCTTTGATCAACGAGCTAGTCTAGTAGAAGCTCACTAGGGACACGGTGTTTGTTTATGTATTCACACATGTATTAAGGTTTCTGATCAATACAATTCTAGCATGAATAATAAACCTTTATCATGAATAAGAAAATATAAAATAACAACTTTATTATTGCCTCTTAGGCATATTTCCTTCAACAACGATATTTGAAGAAACAAAGTTTAGTAATTGTGACTTGTGTTGTAGACAAAAAAAACACTAATTCTTGGCATTCCTCTTAATTGCCACATGCCCCTTAAGTATATATAGAAGCATGCTTCGTCTTACTAAGAAAGGTGCTAGATCACATAAAAAAGGTGCTAGATCCGAACAAACAGCACAATGTCTTTTTTTTAAATGTTAGCAAGAATCATGTTATTAGGCAAAAGGAAAGAACACAATACATGGTAAAGATGAAGAGTTTTATCGAAAGATTAAATAAAATTGCAAACCTTTGGTGATCCTTCGTAGACAAATTTGATAGCAGTACATGTGAACATCCAAACAAATCATTGTTTCTTGATCCTTTATATCGAATTCTTTCTTGAGCACCCGAGTCCATTGTACCAAAGGAAATCTACATAGAAATACACACGTCATAGGAACATATACCATATATACTTATAATAGCATGATGAAATCGAAAGGAAAAGCTAACGAAACTGTAGAAGCAAACCACAAAATAATTGTAGTGGAGTGTTAGTGTGGTAGGGAAAGGGAGCCAACAATATGTACGGAGGCAAAGTAGCAGCACTGGACTGAGATCAGGTGACTTGCCTCTTGCAAGTCATGCTGTACCTTGCGCCCCTGTATCAGCCGCCCAAATAAGATCCAACGGACAGTATTGATCCAAACCAACCAAACAGCTTGGGACTTGGCCGTTTTCAAGCACACGACAAAAAATAAGAAGTTCACGACTTCGCCAATGGAGCGTGAGTTTTATCCTTGATCCTAGGTTGGAGTAGCAACAATCCGCGGCGAGGTCGGCGCTTGCACCCGCAGTGATGGACGAGCAGTGTCATGCCATCGGGCTCGCCGTGGCGACCGCTGAGGCTGCTACGGCCATGGTGCTGGCGGCGGCAGTGGCCGAGGTGGTCCACCTGACTAGACGAGGTTGCGCGCTCTCGGGTTGGTGAATTGCAGGAGCTAGTGCAAGGGCACAACATGCAGAAGCAGACGAACATGAAGCTGAGGTGCATGCAGCGCCTGTGCACACCATCCACGACCAGCCGATGCAATTCTCCCGGAAGTCCCTGTTCGCCTCCGGTACGGCTGGCTGCTGGCTGCGGCAGCAGCAAGTCCCTCTACAATACTACAAGAGTACGAGACTACAACGTTGACTTGATCCATCCACGTTGTGAGATTCCAAGCGAGAACTAGGCGCCACTGTGTAACCACAAGTCCCGGCTATATTTTTGATCTGGCTCAATATTGTCCGTTGGATCTTGTTTGGGTGGCTAATATAGGGGCGCAAGGTACAGCGTGACTTGCAAGAGGCAAGTCACCTGATCTCGGTCCAGCAGCACTATGGATCGTTTCTTATCAGGATCATCAGACTACTCTCTCTTTGTAATTAACTTGCCATATCAAATTCTATGTCTAGTTGGCAGCCGTGGCAACCTGTACAAAGATGGAGCTTAACGCCTGGTAGGACCGCCCTGCAGGCAAAAGCAGATGGGTCAAACATATCGTCTGACAGCTTGATTCCTACGCGTCCGGCCCTGTTCTCGCCAGTAGACCAGCTACAGTACTAACCCAAAAGCACGAGCGCAAAGCCTGCCAACGCTATTCTTCAGAAAACCCCTCTTGTTCCCTCGAAACTCGAAACCAGCCTTTGAAAAATAGCTCTTCCCTGCCTCCGGGGTTATGGGCTTATGGCAATTCGTTTCCTGCAAAAACACTACGATCGCTCGCTCGAATAGTTGCCCTTTTCTTTTGGAATTTCCAACTAGTAAGAGGGGTTATTCTGATATATTCTCTTTGAGATATATGTCGGGCTGGTCCATGCCCTCGCCCGCCCGCCGCCAATCCGCCATCGCCGTTCGGTTTGTTTCTTCTCCCTTGCTCTGACCCCCTCTTGACCCCGGTCGTCTGCGGGCGGAAGGAGCGCCAGCTAGCCCAGAACCGACGGAGCGATCCATCATCCGATGGCCACCGACACGTTCGTCACCGACGTTGCCTTCGGGGCGGACGTGATCGTCACCACCGTGACCAACTCCGGCGCGGCCGTAGAGGGCTGGCTCCAGGAGATCCGCTCCGTCCTCGGCGACCTCGTCGTCGGGATGGACGTCGAGTGGCGCCCCAGCTACAGCCCCTCCCAGAACCCCGTCGCGCTCCTGCAGCTCTGCGTCGGCCGCCGCTGCCTCATCTTCCAGCTCCTCCACGCCGACTTCGTCCCCCAGGCTCTGTCGGGCTTCCTCGCCGACCCCAACCTCCGCTTTGTCGGCGTCGGCGTGCAGGAGGACGTCGAGCGCCTCAGCGACGACCACAGCCTCGAGGTGGCCAACGCGGTCGACCTGCGTGGCCTCGCGGCGGAGGGGATGCAAATGCCGGAGCTCCGCCAGGCCGGACTGCAGGCCGTGGCGCGCACCGTCATGGGAGCCAACCTTCAGAAGCCACAGAGGGTGAGGATGGGCCCGTGGGACGCCTACTGCCTCTCGTACGATCAGATCAAGTACGCCTGCATCGACGCTTTCGTCTCCTTCGAGGTTGGCCGGAAGCTGCTCACAGGCGACCTCTGAGTTGATGATTTCTGCGGCCGAGTCCCCGAAAACTTGCATTCTTAAGTCTAGCTCGTACTATTGTGTTTAGATCTAGTTCTTCATCTCATAATGTTAGGTAAGGGTTTGGGAGTGATTCTGTGATGGAAGAATTAGACATTGGTGGTGACCAGGATTAACTTCAGAGCAGGGAAAAGATTGCGCCTACAACTGGGTGCCATGAGCCCATGAGCATGGACCCTTTTGTGCCAATCGTAACTCTCTGCGAAATATTCTGTCCCATTATGCATTTTTAGTGAACTGTAACTGTTTTTTATTCTGTGTTAATGTCAGGGCTGCTTTCAGTTATCACCGATCGGATTTTCTAAACTTTCAATAGCTCCTTTGTTCTAAAGTTGCCATTATAATTTTTCGATCTGCCTAGCATTTGGTATCATAATTTGGTATTTGTTGCTCATACCACAATTTGTAATTGACGGCATGAGCATTAATCCTTTTGTGCTGATTGTGTATTCTGCTCAACTATGTTTGTTTTGGTGGAGTGCCAACCATTTCTAGTTATGTGCTCCAGGTCCATGCTGCTTCCGGTTATCACTGATGGGATGTTTCAGATTTCCGATAGGTCATTTGCTCTGAAGTTTGACAGTTATCAGTTCATAGAGTTTCGTAGATAGAATTTTGGTCTGTTTAGGCCCCGTTCGGGAATCTACCGCTCCTAGGATCTGAGGAGCGGCTGTTTGCTGGCTCCTAGATTTTGCATTACAGCTCCGTCCGCTCCTGGAGCGGAGCCGTGGAGCGGAGTGACGCCGAACGGGACCTTAGTATTTGGCATCATAATTTGATGTCTGATGCCCACTTATACCACATTGTCAGTTATATTTTTTTCCTGTTATTCATTTGATACCCTATAACTAACTAAGCTACTGGTACAGACTTCAGTATACATGTCAGAAGTTACTCTTATCAATTACTACGGCCAGAAGAACACGCTAGCATGATGATTCCTTGTAATGAAAAAGTAGCTGCCAGGATCATCCTTAGTCAACTCCTCACTGTTTAGTGATTGAGTAATTAAAAAGGCCAGCCCCTTCCATGTAGCTCCTGCGTGCGCACGGTCCGGGGGGAAGGGTCCAATCATTTCTAGGTCTAATGTACGCATCCTTTCCCTGCATTTCTGCAAGATACTATTTTCAGGACTCAAATATGTGACCTCATGGTCACAAGGCTTACTGTTGCGCAAAGGCTCCCCTTCTGTTTAGTGATTGACTCTGGTTCGTAATTCATTTTGTAGGAATGGTTTATCAATTCACTCTCCTTCCATCTGCCGTCAGACACGATCTTTCATTGAAATCATCTTTATTCATATTTTTGGTCATTATGGTCACATCATTCAACATACTCTCTTGTTCTTAGTTCAAGTTCTTACTTATAATTTACCCTTCTTCTGAGTTTGATAAATTGACCTGGCTCTATACTTCTTTGTCCTAGTGTGTGATTACTATCAAATATTTAACTGATAAGGACATAATGTTGTATATTTTGGTGTGGAAACTACTTATCGAGTGTTGCAGAACAATGCGTCCTCCATCACCGAGTATCGTGCTTGCTTCATGTTAAATAAGGAGAAAGTCAAGAAAAATTCTCAATGGGATCTAGTCGAACACTTCTCGAGCGTGGTGTGGCCATGAACGGCGTCGGCAAGGGCGAACGGTACCTGGGCTATGGAAAGATTCGTGGGTCCAACGGCGGCGAAGTACAAGATGCATGCATGGAGTAGTGGTGGTCCGACAAAAACCGAGTGGGCGCCGGAGTGGTGTAGAGGCCAATGGCGGCGGTCTTGATGGATGCAGATCAAGAGCACGAGGGGAAGGACGGAGTGGGTGAAAACGGCCCATGGAGGGGGGATTTTGGGTGGATCGGGTGTGTCGGAGTCTGACGTGGCGGACGTCCGGACTCCCCCAAACACCCCATAAATTTGTTTCAGATTTGACGGAATTTGGACGTGCGGACCGAGCCGTGCACGTTTGATGCACGACGTTAGAGCATCTCCAAATGCCCTGTAGTTTGGCATAACCGCTCTTTAGGGCTTTTCCAGCCAAAAACATAGCTCCAACAATTGCCCTATTTGCAAAATTTTTGCTTCGAATTCTTTAGGCATTCCAAAAAAAACACCATGTGCCACAAATATACAACACTTTTGTTGCTGCCGCAAAACTGGTGCATTCGTGCATGCAGCCCCAACTGCCACTAGGACATCTCACCGCCGCGCGACCGCTATTCCCCCAACAACCGACGACGTGATTTCAGCTGCAAACACCACGGTCTCCAGCCCGCCGCCCATACCCGAGTCTGCCTTGACCCCGCCGCTCGACACAACCACTCCGAACAGCCGCCGAGCCCCCGCCGACTGTCCGATTTGGGGTTCGGCGACATGTCGATATTGGTCGATTTTCGACCAGCGTCACCCTCCGTTGTCCATATGGCCGACGCAGCTCCTCCGCGGCCTAGAGAGGTGGACTAGTAGTTGCCGAAGCACCGCCGCAAGTCTCAAGGCCGCAGCTTCGGATGGTGTCTGATAGAGGCGAGGGTTTTCCCGATCTTTCGATAAGATGATAGCTATCGATTTGGTGTGGAGTCGACTTTGACGATCCGACTACAAACATGCACGTTGTTGCGCCTTAGCAATCACTAAACTAACTCCGAGAGGTTATTGACCACACCGGAGCACGATCAACCTGACCATGAAGGTCTATTCCTGCATGCAATCGAAGAACAAGCAAGAATATGATAAAAGAAACCTGAATATTGCGAATATACATGAAGTATTGATAAAGGTGGGGATCCGAAAGCGGTCTTGGCCTGGTCGTTGGACACAAATGAAGTATACAAAGTTGCAATGGCTAACTTAACTAAATAAATCCCAAGGAAAAAAACTACTAGATTGATCTACTTATATAGGAGCAAGGGGTGGCGCCAAGGAGGTGGGAGTGTTGGGGAACGTAGTAATTTCAAAAAAAATCCTACACACACGCAAGATCATGGTGATGCATAGCAACGAGAGGGGAGAGTGTGTCCACGTACCCTCGTAGACCGAAAGCGGAAGCGTTAGCACAACGCGGTTGATGTAGTCGTACGTCTTCACGATCCGACCGATCAAGTACCGAACGTATGGCACCTCCGAGTTTAGCACACGTTCAGCTCGATGACGTCCCTCGAACTCCGATCCATCCGGGCTTTGAGGGAGAGTTCCGTCAGCATGACGGCGTGGTGACAATGATGATGTTCTACCGACGCAGGGCTTCGCCTAAGCACCGCTACGATACTATCGAGGTGGATTGTGGTGGAGGGGGGCACCGCACACGGCTAAGAGATCAAGAGATCAATTGTTGTGTCTAGAGGTGCCCCCTGCCCCCCGTATATAAAGGAGCAAGGGGGGGGGAGAGGCGGCCGGCCAGGAGGAGGCGCGCCAGGGAGGAGTCCTACTCCCACCGGGAGTAGGACTCCCTCCTTTCCTAGTTGGAGTAGGAGAAGGGGGAAGGAGGAGGGAGAGAGGAGGGAAAGGGGGGCGCCGCCCCCTCCTTGTCCAATTCGGACTAGAGGGGAAGGGGCACGCGGCCTGCCCTGGCCACCCCTCCTCTTCTCCACTAAGGCCCATCTTGGCCCATTAAACCCCCGGGGGGTTCCGGTAACCCTGGTACTCCGGTAAAATCCCGATTTCACCCGGAACACTTCTGATATCCAAATATAGGCTTCCAATATATCAATCTTTATGTATCGACCATTTTGAGACTCCTCGTCATGTCCGTGATCACATCCGGGACTCCGAACTACCTTCGATACATCAAAACACATAAAATCATAATATAACCGTCATCGAACTTTAAGCGTGCGGACCCTATGGGTTCGAGAACTATGTAGACATGACCAAGACACGTATCCGGTCAATAACAAATAGCGGAGCCTGGATGCTCATATTGGCTCCTACATATTCTACGAAGATCTTTATCGGTCAAACCGCATAACAACATACGTTGTTCCCTTTGTCATCGGTATGTTACTTGCCCGAGATTCGATCGTCGATATCTCAATACCTAGTTCAATCTCGTTACCGGCAAGTATCTTTACTCGTTCCGTAATACATCATCCTGCAACTAACTCATTAATTGCAATGCTTGCAAGGCTTATAGTGATGTGCATTACCGAGTGGGCCCAGAGATACCTCTCCGACAATCGGAGTGACAAATCCTAATCTCGAAATACGCCAACCCAACAAGTACCTTCAGAGATACCTGTAGAGCACCTTTATAATCACCCAGTTACGTTGTGACGTTTGGTAGCACACAAAGCGTTTCTCCGGTAAACGGGAGTTGCATAATCTCATAGTCATAGGAACATGTATAAGTCATGAAGAAAGAAATAGCAGAATACTAAACGATCGAGTGCTAAGCTAACGGAATGGGTTAAGTCAATCACATCATTCTCCTAATGATGTGATCTCGTTAATCAAATAACAACTCATGTCAATGGCTAGGAAACATAACCATCTTTGATCAACGAGCTAGTCAAGTAGAGGCATACTAGTGACACTCTGTTTGTCTATGTATTCACACAAGTATTATGTTTCCGGTTAATACAATTCTAGCATGAATAATAAACATTTATCATGATATAAGGAAATATATAATAACTTTATTATTGCCTCTAGGGCATATTTCCTTCAGTCTCCCACTTGCACTAGAGTCAATAATCTAGATTACACAGTAATGATTCTAACACCCATGGAGCCTTGGTGCTGATCATGTTTTGCTCGTGGAAGAGGCTTAGTCAACGGGTCTGCAACATTCAGATCCGTATGTATCTTGCAAATTTCTATGTCTCCCACCTGGACTTGATCCCGGATGGAGTTGAAGCGTCTCTTGATGTGCTTGGTTCTCTTGTGAAATCTGGATTCCTTTGCCAAGGCAATTGCACCAGTATTTTCACAAAACATTTTCATTGGACCCGATGCACTAGGTATGACACCTAGATCGGATATGAACTCCTTCATCCAGACTCCTTCATTTGCTGCTTCCGAAGCAGCTATGTACTCCGCTTCACACGTAGATCCCGCCACAACGCTTTGTTTAGAACTGCACCAACTTACAGCTCCACCGTTCAATGTAAATACGTATCCGGTTTGCGATTTAGAATCGTCCGGATCAGTGTCAAAGCTTGCATCGACGTAACCATTTACGACTAGCTCTTTGTCACCTCCATAAACGAGAAACATATCCTTAGTCCTTTTCAGGTATTTCTGGATGTTCTTGACCGATGTCCATTTATCCACTCCTGGATTACTTTGGTACCTCCCTCCTAAACTTATAGCAAGGCACACATCAGGTCTGGTACACAGCATTGCATACATGATAGAGCCTATGGCTGAAGCATATGGAACATCTTCCATCTTCTCTCTATCTTATGCAGTGGTCGGGCATTAAGTCTTACTCAACTTCACACCTTGTAACACAGGCAAGAACCCTTTCTTTGCTTGATCCATTTTGAACTTCTTCAAAACTTTGTCAAGGTATGTGCTTTGTGAAAGTCCAATTAAGCGTCTTGATCTATCTCTATAGATCTTGATGCCCAATATATAAGCAGCTTCACCGAGGTCCTTCATTGAAAAACTCTTATTCAAGTATCCCTTTATGCTATCCAGAAATTCTATATCATTTCCAATCAGCAATGTGTCATCCACATATAATATCAGAAATGCTACAGAGCTCCCACTCACTTTCTTGTAAATACAGGCTTCTCCAAAAGTCTGTATAAAACCATATGCTTTGATCACACTATCAAAGCGTTTATTCCAACTCCGAGAGGCTTGCACCAGTCCATAAATGGATCGCTGGAGCTTGCACACTTTGTTAGCTCCCTTTGGATCGACAAAACCTTCCGGTTGCATCATATACAACTCTTCTTCCAGAAATCCATTCAGGAATGCGGTTTTTACATCCATTTGCCAAATTTCATAATCATAAAATGCGGCAATTGCTAATATGATTCAGACAGACTTAAGCATCGATACGGGTGAGAAAGTCTCATCATAGTCAATCCCTTGAACTTGTCGAAAACCTTTTGCAACAAGTCGAGCTTTATAGATAGTAACATTACCGTCATCGTCAGTCTTCTTCTTGAAGATCCATTTATTCTCAATGGCTTGCCGATCAACGGGCAAGTCAACCAAAGTCCACACTTTGTTCTCATACATGGATCCCATCTCAGATTTCATGGCCTCAAGCCATTTTGCGGAATCTGGGCTCACCATCGCTTCTTCATAGTTCGTAGGTTCGTCATGGTCTAGTAACATAACTTCCATAATAGGATTACCGTACCACTCTGGTGCGGATCTTACTCTGGTTGACCTACGAGGTTCAGTAACAACTTGATCTGAAGTTTCATGATCATCATCATTAACTTCCTCACTAATTGGTCTAGGTGTCACAGGAACCGGTTTCTGTGATGAACTACTTTCCAATAAGGGAGCAGGTACAGTTACCTTATCAAGTTCTACTTTCCTCCCACTCACTTCTTTCGAGAGAAACTCCTTCTCTAGAAAGGATCCAAATTTAGCAACAAAAGTCTTGCCTTCAGATCTGTGATAGAAGGTGTACCCAATAGTTTCCTTTGGGTATCGTATGAAGACACATTTCTCCGATTTGGGTTCGAGCTTATCAGCTTGAAGCTTTTTCACATAAGCATCGCAGCCCCAAACTTTAAGAAACGACAACTTTGGTTTCTTGCCAAACCACAGTTCATAAGGCGTCGTCTCAACGGATTTTGATGGTTCCCTATTTAACGTGAATGCAGTCGTCTCTAAAGCATAACCCCAAAAAGATAGCGGTAAATCAGTAAGAGACATCATAGATCGCACCATATCTAGTAAAGTACGATTACGACGTTCGGACACACCATTACGTTGTGGTGTTCCGGGTGGCGTGAGTTGGAAACTATTCCGCATTATTTTAAATGAAGACCAAACTCGTAACTCAAATATTCTCCTCCACGATCAGATCGTAGAAACTTTATTTTCTTGTTATGATGATTTTCCACTTCACTCTGAAATTCTTTGAACTTTTCAAATGTTTCAGACTTATGTTTCATTAAGTAGATATACCCATATCTGCTTAAATCATCTGTGAAGGTGAGAAAATAACGATACCCACCGCGAGCCTCAACATTCATCGGACCACATACATCTATATGTATGATTTCCAGCAAATCTGTTGCTCGCTCCATAGTTCCGGAGAACGGCGTTTTAGTCATCTTGCCCATGAGGCACGGTTCGCAAGTACCAAGTGATTCATAATCAAGTGGTTCCAAAAGTCCATCAGTATGAAGTTTCTTCATTCGCTTTACACCAATATGACCTAAATGGCAGTGCCACAAATAAGTTGCACTATCATTATCAACTCTGCATCTTTTGGCTTCAATATTATGAATATGTGTATCACTACTATCGAGATTCAACAAAAATAGACCACTCTTCAAAGGTGCATGACCATAAAAGATATTACTCATATAAATAGAATAACCATTATTCTCTGATTTAAATGAATAACCGTCTCGCATCAAACAAGATCCAGATATAATGTTCATGCTCAACGCTGGCACCAAATAACAATTATTCACATCTAAAACTAATCCCGAAGGTAGATGTAGAGGTAGCGTGCCGACCGCGATCACATCGACTTTGGAACCATTTCCCACGCGCATCGTCACCTCGTCCGTAGCCAATCTTCGCTTAATCCGTAGTCCATGTTTCGAGTTGCAAATATTAGCAACAGAACCAGTATCAGATACCCAGGTGCTACTGCAAGCATTAGTAAGGTACACATCAATAACATGTATATCACATATACCTTTATTCACCTTGCCATCCTTCTTATCCGCCAAATACTTGGGGTAGTTCCGCTTCCAGTGACCAGTCTGTTTGCAGTAGAAGCACTCAGTTTCAGGCTTAGGTCCAGACTTGGGTTTCTTCTCCTGAGCAGCAACTTGTTTGTTGTTCTTCTTGAAGTTCCCCTTCTTCTTCCCTTTGCCCTTTTTCTTGAAACTGGTGGTCTTGTTGACCATCAACACTTGATGTTCCTTCTTGATTTCTACCTCCGCAGCTTTTAGCATTGCGAAGAGCTCGGGAATTGTTTTATCCATCCTTTGCATGTTATAGTTCATCATGAAGCTCTTGTAGCTTGGTGGCAGTGATTGAAGAATTCTATCAATGACGCTATCGTCCGGAAGATTAACCCCTAGTTGAATCAAGTGATTGTTATACCCAGACATTCTGAGTATATGCTCACTGACAGAACTATTCTCCTCCATCTTACAGCTGTAGAACTTATTGGAGACTTCATATCTCTCAATCCGAGCATTTGCTTGAAATATTAACTTCAACTCCTGGAACATCTCATATGCTCCATGACGTTCAAAACGTCGTTGAAGTCCCGGTTCTAAGCCATAAAGCATGGCACACTGAACTATCGAGTAGTCATCAGCTTTGCTCTGCCAGACGTTCATAACATCTGGTGTTGCTCCTGCAGCAGGTCTGGCACCTAGCGGTGCTTCCAGGACGTAATTATTCTGTGCAGCAATGAGGATAATCCTCAAGTTATGGACCCAGTCCGTGTAATTGCTACCATCATCTTTCAACTTTGCTTTCTCAAGGAACGCATTAAAATTCAATGGAACAACAGCACGGGCCATCTATCTACAATCAACATAGACAAGCAAAATACTATCAGGTACTAAGTTCAGGATAAATTTAAGTTCAATTAACCATATTACTTAAGAACTCCCACTTAGATAGACATCCCTCTAATCCTCTAAGTGATCACGTGATCCAAATCAACTAAACCATGTCCGATCATCACGTGAGATGGAGTAGTTTCAATGGTGAACATCACTATGTTGATCATATCTACTATATGATTCACGCTCGACCTTTCAGTCTCAGTGTTCCGAGGCCATATCTGCATATGCTAGGCTCGTCAAGTTTAACCTGAGTATTCCACGTGTGCAACTGTTTTGCACCCGTTGTATTTGAACGTAGAGCCTATCACACCCGATCATCACGTGGTGTCTCAGCACGAAGAACTTTCGCAACGGTGCATACTCAGGGAGAACACTTATACCTTGATAATTTAGTGAGAGATCATCTTATAATGCTACCGTCAATCAAAGCAAGATAAGATGCATAAAAGATAAACATCACATGCAATCAATATAAGTGATATGATATGGCCATCATCATCGTGTGCTTGTGATCTCCATCTCCGAAGCACCGTCATGATCACCATCGTCACCGGCGCGACACCTTGATCTCCATCGTAGCATCGTTGTTGTCTCGCCAACTTATGCTTCTACAACTATCACTACCGCTTAGTGATAAAGTAAAGCATTACAGGGCGATTGCATTGGATACAATAAAGTGACAACCATATGGCTCCTGCCAGTTGCCGATAACTCGGTTACAAAACATGATCATTTCATACAATAAAATATAGCATCATGCCTTGACCATATCACATCACAACATGCCTTGCAAAAACAAGTTAGACGTCCTCTACTTTGTTGTTGCAAGTTTTACGTGGCTGCTACGGGCTGAGCAAGAACCGTTCTTACCTACGCATCAAAACCAGAACGATAGTTTGTCAAGTTAGTGCTGTTTTAACCTTCTCAAGGACCAGGCGTAGCCACACTCGGTTCAACTAAAGTTGGAGAAACCGACACCCGCCAGCCACCTGTGTGCAAAGCACGTCGGTAGAACCAGTCTCGCGTAAGCGTACGCGTAATGTCGGTCCGGGCCGCTTCATCCAACAATACCGCTGAACCAAAGTATGACATGCTGGTAAGCAGTATGACTTATATCGCCCACAACTCACTTGTGTTCTACTCGTGCATATAACATCTACGCATAAAACCAGGCTCGGATGCCACTGTTGGGGAACGTAGTAATTTCAAAAATACGCACACGCAAGATCATGGTGATGCATAGCAATGAGAGGGGAGAGTGTGTCCACGTACCATCGTAGACCGCAAGCGGAAGCGTTAGCACAATGCGGTTGATGTAGTCGTACGTCTTCACGATTCGACCGATCAAGTACCGAACGTACGACACCTCCGAGTTCAGCACACGTTCAGCTCGATGACGTCCCTCGAACTCCGATCCAGCCGAGCTTTGAGGGAGAGTTCCGTCAGCACGACAACGTGGTGACGATGATGATGTTCTACCGACGCAGGGCTTCGCCTAAGCACCGCTACGATATTATCGATGTGGATTATAGGGGGGCACCACACACGGCTAAGAGATCAAGAGATCAATTGTTGTGTCTAGAGGTGCCCCCTGCCCCCGTATATAAAGGAGCAAGGGGGGGGGGGCGGCCGGCCAGGAGGAGGCGCGCCAGGGAGGAGTCCTACTTCCACCGGGAGTAGGACTCCCTCCTTTCCTAGTTGGAGTAGGAGAAGGGGGAAGGAGGAGGGAGAGAGGAAGGAAAGGGGGGCGCCGCCCCCTCCTTGTCCAATTCGGACTAGAGGGGGAGGGGGCGCGCGGCCTGCCCTGGCCGCCCCTCCTCTTCTCCACTAAGGCCCATCTTGGCCCATTAAACCCCCGGGGGGTTCCGATAACCCCCGGTACTCCGGTAAAATCCCGATTTCACCCGGAACACTTCCGATATCCAAATATAGTCTTCCAATATATCAATCTTTATTTCTCGACCATTTCGAGACTCCTCGTCATGTCCGTGATCACATCCGGGACTCCGAACTACCTTCGGTACATCAAAACACATAAACTCATAATATAACCGTCATCGAACTTTAAGCGTGCGGACCCTACGGGTTCGAGAACTATGTAGACATGACCAAGACACATCTCCGGTCAATAACCAATAGCGGAACCTGGATGCTCATATTGGCTCCTACATATTCTATGAAGATCTTTATCGGTGAAACCGCATAACAACATACGCTGTTCCCTTTGTCATCGGTATGTTACTTGCCCGAGATTCGATCGTCGATATCTTAATACCTAGTTCAATCTCGTTACCGGCAAGTCTCTTTACTTGTTCCGTAATACATCATCCCGCAACTAACTCATTAATTGCAATGCTTGCAAGGCTTATAGTGATGTGCATTACCGAGTGGGCCCAGAGATACCTCTCCGACAATCGGAGTGACAAATCCTAATCTCGAAATACGCCAACCCAACAAGTACCTTCGGAGACACCTGTAGAGCACCTTTATAATCACCCAGTTACGTTGTGACATTTGGTAGCACACAGAGCGTTCCTCCGGTAAACGGGAGTTGCATAATCTCATAGTCATAGGAACATGTATAAGTCATGAAGAAAGCAATAGCAGAATACTAAACGATCGAGTGCTATGCTAACGGAATGGGTCAAGTCAATCACATCATTCTCCTAATGATGTGATCTCGTTAATCAAATGACAACTCATGTCAATGGCTAGGAAACATAACCATCTTTGATCAACGAGCTAGTCAAGTAGAGGCATACTAGTGACACTCTGTTTGTCTATGTATTCACACAAGTATTATGTTTCCGGTTAATACAATTCTAGCATGAATAATAAACATTCATCATGATATAAGGAAATATATAATAACTTTATTATTGCCTCTAGGGCATATTTCCTTCAGGGAGGACGTCCCAAGGCATCCTAAAACTAATCCTTGGTCGTACAAGGCTCATGGGCCCAAGTAGAGGAGATGCAACACCTTTGGATTTGTAGTTTGACTCGGATTCTGCTACAGCGTCAGATTGATTTGTCAATGTCTCAATGCTCCGGACAAATCTGAAGGTGAATCCAATTAGGTTGGAAAGTGCATGAAATAAACTTTCCAACAAAAAAAGAATCACCCAATTCGGAGTCTGAATGAAAGAGATCTTGGCGTTTTGAGTCAGGTATGTCTGTGCACTCCGAATCTGAGTCCAGAACGTGTGGGACTTGGACTCTATTTTCTCTTGGGCCAAAAGTGATGTGAGAGGACTTTTTGAACAACACCTAAACTTCTCTTTTTTCCTTATCTTCATATGCAGATTGTACAAATGTCCCATACACCTGCAATTAGACATGGTACAAAAGTCTGTGAAGTATTTTTTGTCCTGGATAACATAAATAAATTATTGCATAGTTTGCATTAGAAATCACCTCACAAATATGCATGTATGCAATATTTTTGGTCGTATCCAAGGTAGTCATGTCCTCATCAGCGTTAATATCACGGTGTTGCCAATTTTTCGCCGCAAGCTCGACCTCTCGACGCTAAGGAGGCTCTTCCTATGCATTAGCCCTGACGTGGCAACCATGGCTCCAACGAGCAGGCAGCCGACTTCCTCCTCCTCGCACACAAGGTGTTCGACCAGATTTTTACAAGATAACAAAATTCCTTCTCGCTTTTTTGTCATGCACGAAGAAGTAGTTTCATGACAGAGATTCTCCACTAGATCTCTTCCCAGGGTACCCCTTCATTTCAGGTTAAGAAGATGGGAAAGGGCCTTTGTCTCTATAAGAACAATGTGTTCCGATCATGTGAAGTGGGAGAAAGGGGATGTGATGATTGAGGTTTTGAATAAGATGACCTTTGCATTTTATATTTAGATCTTTTTCTTATTTCAAAATAGTGAAAAAGTCAAATAAGAGGTGTTAAGCTTTTTATCATCCTGGCATCGAGCTATTTTGCCTTGTATTGTAGATGAGTTTATGTGACTCCTCTCTTTGGGATGATTCCTCATCGGATGAGCAATTACATGACCGAGCAGGAAGATATTACTTTGTTCATGATGATGCACAAGAAGAAGAGGCTGAAGCATGGCGGTTCTGTTTATCTTCATGACTTCTTATGGAGAGATCGGCAAGAGGCTCACACTAGATTGACGCGCAAGAATTTTGGTTCAAATCAATGTATTCGGAGCGGTAATTTCAACACCAGTTTAGGATGTCATCGAATTTGTTTCTTCACATTTGCAATTGTGTGAAGCAACATGATCAGTCCTTCGAGTAGAGGAGGTATTGTGCTGGATTGCTTGGACACAACAATGGGCAGAAGGTTACTGCCGCATTGCGCATGATGGCCTATGGTGTTTTGGAATATTTTATTGATGATAACTTGGCAATGGCAGAGAGCACTTCAATCTTTTTTGTTAAACAATTTGCAAAGGTGGTGGCAGAAGTGTTTGGGCCAGAGTCTTTGAGATCACCCAATGTTGAGGACAGGAGATGCTTTTGAAGATGAACAAAGCCCGTGGGTTTTCAGCTATGCTTGGCTCCATTGACTGCATGCACCGGAAGTGGAAGAGCTACCCTGCAGCATGGCATGGATAGTTCAAAGGATAGTGCCACCCCATGGTGGAGCCACAGGGCCGGCAGGGTGGGCCGTGGCGCACCCTGGGATTTCGAACTGGCCTGTATAGCATAGGTTTTTTAGAGATGTGAAAGTGCTAGTTATCGACCAGAGGGGGGGTGAATAGGCGATTTTTATGAAAGTCTTCAAAACATGAGGTCTTTGAAGACAAACAGATGAAATGAACCTATTGATATGCAGCGGAAGATAGACTACACAAGACAAGCCATAGTCAAGTAAGTAGTATTGTGAAAGTATGAAGACTATCAGCAGCTAGGTAGTGTGGATCCGAATAGAAGACAGTATGAAGCCAAACAGGTAAAAGTCTTCACACAGTGAAGTCGATCAGATCAGACAAGCAGGCAATGACTTCATGAAGACAAACTGAAAAGTAAAGGAAGTAGGGGATAGAACCAGTTGCTTGGTGAAGACAAGGATTTGGTAGACCAGCTCCAGTTGTTGTGACAACTGTATGTCTGGTTAGGGAGGCTGAGATTGAACTCAGAAGATCGCGTCTTCACCTTATTCCCCTTGAGCTAAGGACACCCAGTCCTCGCCCAATCACTCTGGTAATTCTTCAAGGTAGACTTCCAAACCTTCACAGACTTTGTTCGCTGGCGATCCACCATGGCTCTTGGATGCTCAGAATGCGACGCCTAACCGGCTGGAGGATTCACAGTCCTCAAGTGTAACAAGTCTTCAGGTCACGCAGACAGAAAGACTTCAGTGATGCCTAGCACTCTTTGGCTCTGGGTGTTTTGGGCTTTGTCCTCGCAAGGATCTCTCTCTCTCTCAAAGGCTTCGGAGGTGGGTTGCTCTCAAACGACAAAAGCCGTGCACTAACTCTGAGCAGTCACCAATTTATGGTGTAGGGGGTTGGCTATTTATAGCCTGGAGGCAACCCGACATGATATGTCCGAAATGACCCTGGGTCACTAAGGAACCGACATGTGTCCAACAGTCGGATTTCAAACACACGCGGCAACTTGGCTTGGGCTACAAGCAAAGCTGACTCATCCAACTATGGATAAGATTTGCTCTCATTGTCTTCGCTCGAAGACATAGGATTTTGTTTGAGCATCACATCAATCATCTGACTTTGTTCACTTGGACCCCACTTAACAGTAGGGTGGTTCCTATGACTCAATAAAGAAGAAAAGCAAACTACGAAACAACTATGTCTTCGCACTCCATAGTCTTCAAGTGAATGTCTTCACATGTCATTATCTTCATCGCGAATGTCTTTGCGAACCACCATTGTCTTCAATGTCTTCATACATTTTTAGGGGTCATCTCTGGTAGTTAAACCGAATCAATGAGGGACTACTACCTGTGTTATCTTGCAATTCTCACAAACACATTAGTCCCTCAACCAAGTTTGTCGTCAATACTCCAAAACCAACTAGGGGTGGCACTAGATGCACTTACAATCTCCCCCTTTTTGGTGATTGATGACAAACTGGTTGAAGTTTTCAACGGGGATAAAAGTATGTGAAAGTTACAGATCATAGGCATTGTTTTCATAGGTTGTAAAAGACTCCCCCTGAAGATGTGCATATTAGTAGTTTGCTTTTGAATGCAAATGCACATGGCAGGTTTTACTTTGTGGAGATCCTCTTCAACATATGAAGACAATTCATCATGCATACATAAGAATAACGAAGATAATGAAATGCATAATGAGAAATGGGCGTCTGCGGAATGACTTCATGCAGAATTTATTATCGCATCACAAAGTAGCAGCAAAAGTAGCAGACGACCATCAAGCTTAAGTGTTACAACTCAAGAGCCAAATACTTTCAAAATGAGAGTTGTAAGAACTTAGCAAAAATAAGGCAACCACCTCATATTGACCCGCTTGAAGACTATCAACTCATATGCTTCTCCCCCTTTTGTCAGTAAGGACCAAAAAGGTTTGAATACATAGAACATCTAATCGCTCTCAGGTGATGAAGATGTTGGAGCAGCAGGGTCGATGTTGGTGTTGGGCGGTGCAGAAGGGCCTGGTGCATAATCGTGGTGCAGTGAAGCCATAGCTGGTGAAGTGGCTTCGTCTTCTTCATCAACGACTCTCGCAACCGCAGTTGCAGCTGAAGATGAGTACTCAGAATCTTCAATGGAAGGTGTTGGACGCCAACTTGCAGATTGTGGATGCCTTGAGTCAAACTTGAATTTCTCTGTGAAGCCATCTTCGCGAAGATCATCTTTAGAATAGAGCAGTGTGAGGCTCTTCTAGGACCGCCGATAGGCTTCATGCGCAACAAATGAATTCTTTGTAGCCAAATTGCGAATGAGATTGACATCCACCAGAAGACTCTGCATTTTGCAAGTGGAGTGGCTTCTTAGCAGGCTCAGGGTAGATGGCTTCGAACGACATATCAACATCACGCAAAAATACAACATGGGCCATAAAAATACAACATGGGCCTCTCTCTCCACTAAGGCCCATGTAGGCCCAATACTTCCCCCAGGGGGTTCTGGTAACCCCTCGATACTCCGGTAAAATACCCGAACCACTCGAAACCATTCCGATGTCCCAATACCACCTCCCAATATATCAATCTTTACCTCTTGACCATTTCGAGACTCCTCGTCATGTCCGTGATCTCATCCGGGATCCCGAACAAACTTCGGTCACCAATACACATAACTCATAATACAAATCGTCATCGAACGTTAAGCGTGCGGACCCTACGGGTTTGCGACTTAGAGTCATCCAGATCAGTGTCAAAGCTTGCATCGATGTAACCATTTACGACAAGCGCTTTGTCACCTCCATAAATGAGAAACATATCCTTAGTCCTTTTCAGGTATTTCAGGATGTTCTTGACCGCTGACCAGTGATCCACTCCTGGATTACATTGGTACCTCCCTGCTAAACTTATAGCAAGGCACACATCAGGTCTGGTACACAGCATTGCATACATGATAGAACCAATGGCGGAGGCCTAGGGAATGACTTTCATTTTCTCTCTATCTTCTGCAGTGGTCGGGCATTGAGTCTGACTCAACTTCACACCTTGTAACACAGCCAAGAACCCTTTCTTTGACTGATCCATTTTGAACTTCTTCAAAACTTTATCAAGGTATGTGCTTTGTGAAAGTCCAATCAAGCCTCTTGATCTATCTCTATAGATCTTGATGCCCAATATATAAGCAGCTTCACCGAGGTCTTTCATTGAAAAATTCTTATTCAAGTATCCTTTTATGCTATCCAGAAATTTTGTATTATTTCCAATCAACAATATGTCATCCACATATAATATTAAAAATGCTACAGAGCTCCCACTCACTTTCTTGTAAATACAGGCTTCTCCAAAAGTCTGTATAAAACCATATGCTTTGATCACATGTAACATCCCAAATTTTCAATTTGGAATGTTCTACATAGGTCATTCATGCATATCATATTTTATTGCATTTCGTTGTGCGATCCTCGAAATTCTAAGCGACTCAAGGACCTACGGAGAGAGTTGGGGATTTCACGTTTTTCATATTTGAATTTTATCAAATATCGAAACAAGGATCACTTTGATTCTTATTATTTTTCTCTCCAAAAATATTTCATATTAAAATATATGAGAGGAGATAATATGACTTCTCCAAAATAAATGAAATATTGGAGGAAATTTTTAAAAAATCAAATAAGAATTTTTATTTGGATTTTATTGTGATTTTATTTGAATTAGGAAAAATATGCGTTTTTCAAAATTGCATTGGAGGCCCAAATAAATGTTCACTTTGTCCGCAATATTATTAGAGGACTGAGAAAATTTATTTCAGGATTTTTGGAATCCGTTTAGTATTTCTTTTAATTGTTTTTCTGCGTCAGGATTTTATATAAAAAAAGGTAACCGACTTACCGGGCCGAACCCGAGCCGGAAACCTCTGGCCGGGGGCTTTATAAGCCGCCCCGGGCCGCCGCCTCAGCCCACCCGAGCCGCGCCCCGCCCGAAACCCTAACCCTAGCCGCCCACGCCGCCCGATCCACCGCCGCGCCTCGCCGCCCGCCGCCGCCGCAGTCCGCCGCCGCCCGTCCCGCCGCCGACCTCACCGGAGGTAAAGCCGCGCCGCCGCCGCCGGTTTTCACGAGAAAACCGTTCGGTTTTTTCGAAACCCTAGTTCGTTTTTTTGTTAGATCGGTTTTTATCGGTTCGGTTAAACAGCGGACGTTCGTCCGTCCGTTCGTTTTAACGAACGCTGTTCGTCTGTTAGCCACAGACAGTGAACGTTCGTTCATTAGTCTGTTCGTCAGTTTTTCTTTTTCCAGGGTTTTCCGCGATTATTTTCGATCGCGATTTCTGCCCTAATCTTCGTTCTAGTATAACTTTTCGCTCGTTTATCCAAATCAGGTGAAACAAGCGCCTAGATCTTCGTCTCGAAGTCCTCTTTCTGTTTAACCAACTTGAACAAGATTTTGGTACTGTAAAATTTGACTTTAGCCCAGATTAGTAACGGATCTTGTTTCTTTCGTGGTTTGAGTTTCGTTGCTCCGTTTGATTTGGTTCTTTTTGCAAATCGAATCTCTTTAGTTGAGTTTTCAGATTTGATCTTCTTATTTGAGGTTTACCCATGCATCTTTGCTTGATTGCTTATGTATGCTATTGTTTGTTTGCGATAGAATTCCCAGAGTGCGAAGCGTGCTACTACGAGTCACTAGGTTTTGCAGATCGTCGGCAAGGCAAGTCACACATTGATCATATTCTTTTCATACCCAGTTTTTATGCATTAGTATCAATCCTCAAACATTGCATGATTATGTCGGATTGACTTGTGGGTTTTGGGAAGTAGTTGATGAGGTAGAACCTATTGCCCTGTTTATTAACAAATCCCTGGGAGTTACTTCTATGTTATGCTTATATTGCTATGCTATGCTTGTAGACGTGGATTGGTTTGAGTGTATCCATGACAGATGTGAGATTGTTAATTAATGGTTCAACATAAGGTGGCAACTTTAATACACGTCTGGGTGGATTGTTGGTTTGGGCACCTGGAGAATCCAGTGTTGTCCTAGGATATCCCGGAGTACCCATGTGATCATCCTACGGTCCGCCACCCAAGCTCAAAGGGACCTTAAGATTATTCATGCTAGAAACTTCCGTGTGCAGCCACAAGCTATTATGGGCTCTAGCATAGTTGAGTATGTTGCATGACCTCTTTCAGTGGTGGGCTAGCAGATGTAGGGGAAAGTAGGTGTAACTGTCCACCCAGGGTAAAGAGTTAATGTTTCTAAAAGACTATGTCTCGGTCATCCGTTTCTCAAACACCATGTAGTGCGAGAAATCCAACAGAGGAGATCGAGTCTTGTGGGGAAAAGTGCGCAAACCTCTGCAGAGTGTACAAACTAATCATGGTTAGCCGTGCCCCGGTAATGGACATCTTGAGTATCTGGTTCTTGGATTATCATATGGATCTCATCACTCTAATTTAATTTGTTGGGTTGATAATTACTTTTAATTGGGATTGAGTTGGAGGAACCTTCTCAATGATGTTTCAACCACCATGATAGTTAAAATAAAATCTATTCCTTTACTGTAGGGAAAAATTGGCTTTTTGCAAAAACATATTAACCCTAGAGCCTCCACTAGCCATATGTGCATGTAGTGATAGCATTTACTCTGTTCATTGCTCTATTGTGTTACTATGCCAGCATATTCCATGTGCTGACCCGTTTTCGGGCTGCAACGTATCATGTTGCAGACTTTTCAGACGAAGAGTAAGGTTCGCTAGGCCGTTGTCATGCACTCAGCTATGCCGTTGGAGTTGCTGGACTCTCTTTATTTTCCAAGCCTTCCGCTGTTACCTTATTTAGATGGCCTTAAGCCATATTTATTGTAATAAGTTCTCTTGTGAGACATTCGATGTAATAAGTGTGTGATTACTACTCTGTTATAAATCCTTCGAGTATTGTGTGTGTCAGCATTACCGATCCAGGGATGACACTTAAGCACAGAGACTTGACCGTCTGAGGTCGGGTCGCTACAAGATGGTATCGGAGAACACGCTGAATGTAGGACACGACCACTAAGATGAGCCATAGGTCACTCTTCTCTACTCATTTCTGACTCCTCTCCATTTTCTACTCTTTAGGATGGCAGAGTCGAGGAACAAGTTTGCACAACCGGATGAAAACACACCTTTTGGACGACACTTGAAGGAAGTCACTAGGTACCTGAACATGGGAATACCAAGCTTCACCGGGACCTACACCGCCACTTTACCAGAAGAGGAGCGCTGGATGATTCGAGTTCAAGTTCCAGGAAGGACATTCACGCCAGTTACGGAGCCCATAGAGTTTTTCCTCTGACGCCCCAACTTGGAGTCTAGGCAAGAGCATGGCAGCCCACATCGCCATGGGACGCATCGGCGAAGTTTATCACAAGGATCTTAAGGACACTATCTACCAGGTATGTGGGCGCTGAGACGAGCAATGGGAGATGATCAGCACCAAGATGGACAGGTCCATTGCAGCTTTCATCCAGGAGTTAAACCAGCACATTCGACGCCAGGAGAACCAGATGTGCGCTAGCATGATAGATTTGAAGAAGGCGATGACCAGGAACATGGAGCTAGAAGAGGAACTCAAGTCTACACGCGACGAATACGAGGAGGAAATCGCAATACTATTGGAGAAGAATGGCGACCTGATAAAGAAGATCGGAGTCTTCATGGGAGATCCCGCGCCAGGAGGAGATGACGATCAATCCAAGGACATTCGTTCTGAAGACTACATCATCATCGACGACACCGACTTCGACCCCGACAGCAGTGATGAGGACTATGAAGACGAAGCTGGAGCTGATATCATGGAGTCTTTCACCGATCAAAATTTCTAGTAGACCACCATATGATCAAGTAGTGTTCCCCCATGTATATAGTAGTAGTCCGAGCACTGTAACGATAGTTAGATCGATTGTATGCCCTTGCTTGATTGATTGAATGATATGATATGATTGTGTTTGTCTCATGTGCATATGGGTAGTGCTTTCTCACTAGACCTCATTCTATTCTAATCTCTTCCCTCTAAACCCATCAGATGCCTCTGAGACGTGATATCGGATTTGTCTTCCCACCGGAGCTCACTCAGTTGATCCAGCAGCAGAATGCCTTGATGCAGTTGTTAGTTCAGAACCAAGGCAACAACAACAACAACAACAACAACAATCCACCGCCACCACCTCCAGTTGACAACTTAGCCCGTTTTCTGAGGTTGCAGCCACCGGTGTTTTCCAGTAGCACCGAGCCAATAGTTGCTGATGACTGGCTACGCAGGATTGGAAGGGAGTTGACCACCGCAGGTTGCACAGATGCTAAGAAGGTGCGTTTTGCCGCACATCAATTGGATGGACCAGCAGCCTCATGGTGGGAGAATTATACAGCCACATTCCCTATAGCCATCACTTGGGAGCAGTTTCAGCAAGCATTCCGCACAACCCATGTCTCAGTTGGAGCTATGAGCATGAAGAAGCGTGAGTTTCGCAACTTACGCCAAGGGAACCGTACGGTGGGGCAGTACGTGGATGAGTTTAGCAAGTTATCTCGCTATGCCCTAGATGATGTGGCCACCGATGCTGCGAAGCAGGAGAAGTTTATGGAAGGGTTGAATGATGAGATGAGTATGCAGTTGATGGTGGCAACATTTAACAACTACCAGGAGTTGGTAGACAAGGCTCTTATGATTGAAGGGAAGCAATAGCAGATTGAGAGCCACAAGAGGAAGTATGGACAAGGGAAGTACAATTCAGGAGCTCAGCAGAAGCCTCACTTTACCCCGAACTCGGGAGGATACACCCATAACCATGGATGCCACACTCACAATGGAGGGGGTTCGCATAACCACAGTGGCCCCAAGAATGGAAATGGGAATGGAGCAAGCAGCAATCAGAACCGCTCTAATCTAGCCACACCCGCCAAGAAGGACCTAAGTCACATTACTTGTTTCAAGTGCAGGAAGACTGGACACTATGCCACTGAGTGCCTTGAGGCGAAGAATGGGAATGGCAATGGAAGCTCTGGGAAGAGGCCCAACCTTTTCAATAAGGGACAAGTGAACCACGTGAGCGTGGAGGAGATCGAAGAGACCATACCGGATCCCCGCGAATGATCTGGAAGAGATCAAGAAGCAGATTAAGGCGTTATTGGAGAAAGGTTACATCCGACGAAGTTCATCACCATGGGGAGCCCCATTGCTCTTGGTTGAGAAGAAGGATGGATCGTTAAGGATGGTTGTTGATTATCGTGCGTTGAATGAAGTGACGATCAAGAACAAGTACCCGCCGCCGATGATCAATGATCTGTTTGACCAGCTGCAAGGAGCTAAAGTGTTTCCGAAGATCGATCTGTGATCAGGATATCACCAGCTGAAGATTAGGGAAAAGGATATACCTAAGACAGCTTTTACCACAAGGTATGGGCTATACGAGTACACGGTTATGTCATTTGGATTGACTAACGCCCCTGCCTATTTTATGAGCATGATGAACAAGGTATTCATGGAGTTCTTGGATAAGTTTGTAGTGGTGTTCATTGATGATATCTTGGTATACTCGAAGAATGAAGAGGAGCACAAGGAACATTTGCGTTTAGTTCTCGAGAAGCTCAGGGAACATCAGTTATATGCCAAGTTCAGCAAATGTGAGTTTTGGTTGAAGGAAGTTGGATTTCTTGGACATGTTATATCAGGAGAAGGTATAGCCGTGGACCCTACCAAGGTTCAGTATGCCACTGAGTGGTTGGCACCCACCTCAGTTGGAGAGATCCGCAGTTTTCTGGGACTCGCGGGATACTACCGGAGATTTATTGAGAATTTTTCCAAGATTGCAAAGCCTATGACGGCGTTGCTAAAGAAAGATACTAAGTTCCATTAGACTGAAGAATGCGAAGCAAGTTTCCAGGAGTTGAAGAAACGTTTGACTACAGCCCCAGTGTTGATTCTGCCGGATATACGCAAGGATTTCCAAGTGTATTGCGACGTCTCTTGCTTAGGACTTGGAGGAGTACTTATGCAAGACGGAAGAGTTGTTTCGTATGCCTCACGACAACTTTGACCGCATGAGTTGAATTATGCCACCCATGATTTGGAGTTAGCAGCTGTGGTGCATGCTCTCATGACCTGGAGACATTATCTCCTTGGAAACCGTTGTGATGTGTACACGGATCACAAGAGTTTGAAGTACATTTTTACTCAGAAGGAGCTGAACCTCAGGCAGAGGAGATGGTTGGAAATCATAAAGGATTATGATATGAAGTTGCACTATCATCCAGGAAAGGCCAAAGGATTTCGTGAGGAAGAGCACGACACCTTGTGGTTCGAGGACCGTGTTTATGTGCCCAATAATGCAGAAATTAGGAAGTTGAACTACAGGAAGCTCATGACTCGCCATACTCGATACATCCCGGAAACACCAAGATGTATTTGGATTTGAAGGAGCGTTTCTGGTGGACTGGTATGAAGAAGGATATTGCTGAGTATGTAGCAGTATGTGATGTATGTTAGAGAGTGAAGGCAGAACATCAAAAGCCAGCAGGATTACTGCAGCCTATGCCGATACCCGAATGGAAGTGGGATAAGCTTGGCATGGATTTTATCACCGGATTACCCAGGACAGATATGATTCTATTTGGGGAGTAGTGGATCGTCTGACCAAAGTAGCTCACTTTATCCCAGTGAAAACCACTTACACAAGTGCGAAGTTGGCCAAGATATACATGACCATGATCGTATGTCTGCATGGAGTTCCGAGGACCATCGTATCAGATAGAGGAACACAGTTTACTTCAAAGTTTTGGCATCAGCTGCACCAGACTTTGGGAACCAGACTAGAGTTTAGTACAACTTTTCATCCACAGACAGATGGACAGACTGAGAGAGTCAATCAGATTCTGGAAGACATGTTGAGAGCTTGTGTGCTAGACTATGGATCTAGTTGGGATGATAACTTGCCATACGTGGAGTTTTCATACAACAATAGCTACCGGGCCAGTTTGAAGATGACACTGTTTGAAGCCCTGTATGGAAGAAGGTGCAGAACACCGTTGATGTGGGATGAAGTTGGAGACCGTCAGTTGTTTGGACCAGATTTGTTCAAAGAGTCAGAAGAGAAGGTTAGGCTGATTCGGGATAGACTCAAGGTAGCTCAGTCCAGGCAGAAGAGTTATGCAGATTCAAAACGCAAGGAGGTAGTCTATGATATCGGAGATCGAGCATATCTTCGTGTGTCACCTCTGCGAGGAGTTAAACGTTTTGGAGTTAATGGAAAGTTAGCCCCGAGATTTGTAGGACCATACCGAGTTTTGGAACGTATGGGAGAAGTGGCCTACAAGTTGGAGTTACCCGAAGGACCGTCAGGAGTTCAGGATGTGTTCCATGTTTCCCACTTGAAGAAGTGTCATGATGAGATGGCCGATACTCCTTTGAGAGATACAGTGCCCCTAGAAGCAATTCAGTTGGACAGTGATTTGACCTATGAGGAGAAACCTGTCAAGATTCTCGAGTTTGCCAGCCGGGTTACGCGCAGCAAGATTATCAAGTTTTGTAAAGTTCAGTGGAGCCACCATACCGAGGATGAAGCCACCTGGGAACGAGAGGATGATCTACGGAAGGACCACCCACACCTATTTTCTAGCCAACCCCAATCTCGAGGGCGAGATTCATCTTAAGGGGGTAGGTTTGTAACATCCCAAATTTTCAATTTGGAATGTTATACATAGGTCATTCATGCATATCATATTTTATTGCATTTTGTTCTGCGATCCTCGAAATTCTAAGCAACTCAAGGACCTATGGAGAGAGTTGGGGATTTCACGTTTTTCATATTTGAATTTTATCAAATATCAAAACAAGGATCACTTTGATTCTTATTATTTTTCTCTCCGAAAATATTTCATATTAAAATATACGAGAGGAGATAATATGACTTCTCCAAAATAAATGAAATATTGGAGGAAAATCTTTAAAAATCAAATAAGAATTTTTATTTGGATTTTATTGTGATTTTATTTGAATTAGGAAAAATATGCGTTTTTCAAAATTGCATTGGAAGCCCAAATAAATGCTCACTTTGTCCGCAATATTATTAGAGGACCGTGAAAATTTATTTCAGGATTTTTGGAGTCCGTTTAGTATTTATTTTAATTGTTTTTCTGCGTCAGGATTTTATCAAAAAAAAGTAACCGACTTACCGAGCCATACCCGAGCCGGAAACCTCCGACCGGCGGCTTTATAAGCCGCCCCGGGCCGCCGCCTCAGTGCACCCCAGCTGCGCCCCGCCCGAAACCCTAACCCTAGCCGCCCGCGCCGCCCGATCCGCCGCCGCGCCTCGCCGCCCGCCGCCGCCGTCGACCGCCGCCCGTCCCTCCGCTGACCTCGCTGGAGGTAAAGCCGCGCCGCCGCCGCCGGTTTTCGCGAGAAAACCGTTCGTTTTTTTCGAAACCCTAGTTCGTTTTTTTGTTAGATCGGTTTTGTTTCGGTTTTTCTCGGTTTGGTTAAACAGCGGACGTTCGTCCATACGTTCGTTTTAACGAACGCTGTTCGTCCGTTAGCCGCAGACAGCAAACGTTCATTCATTAGTCTGTTCGTCAGTTTTTCTTTTTCCAGTGTTTTCCGTGATTATTTTCGATCGCGATTTCTGCCCTAATCTTCGTTCTAGTATAACTTTTTCGCTCGTTTATCCAAATCGGGTGAAACAAGCGCCTAGATCTTCGTCTCGAAGTGCTCTTTCTGTTTAACCAACTTGAACAAGATTTTGGTAATGTAAAATTTGACTTTAGCCCAGATTAGTAACAGATCTTGTTTCTTTCGTGGTTTGAGTTTCGTTGCTCCGTTTGATTTGGTTCTTTTTGCAAATCGAATCTCTTTAGTTGAGTTTTCAGATTCGATCTTCTTATTTGAGGTTTACCCGTGCATCTTTGCTTGATTGCTTATGTATGCTATTGTTTGTTTGCGATAGAATTCCCGGAGTGCGAAGAATGCTACTACGAGTCACTAGGTTTTGCAGATCGTCAGCAAGGCAAGTAACACATTGATCATATTCTTTTCATACCCAGTTTTTATGCATTAGTATCAATCCTCAAACATTGCATGATTAGGATGTGATTAACTTGTGGGTTTTGGGAAGTAGTTGATAAGGTAGAAGCTATTGCCATGTTTATTATCAAACCCCTGGGAGTTACTTCTACGTTATGCTTGTATTGCTATGCTATGCTCGTAGACGTGGATTGGGTTTGAGTGTATCCATGACAGATGTGAGATTGTTAATTAATGGTTCAACATAAGGTGGCAACTTTAATACACATCTGGGTGGATTGTTGGTTTGGGCACCTGGAGAATCCAGTGTTGTCCTAGGATATCCCGGAGTACCCGTGTGATCATCCTACGGTCCGCCACCCAGGCTCAAAGGGATCTTAAGATTATTCATGCTAGAAACTTCCGTGTGCAGCCACAAGCTATTATGGGCTCTAGCATAGTTGAGTATGTTGCATGACCTCTTTCAGTGGTGGGCTAGCAGATGTAGGGGAAAGTAGGTGTAACTGTCCACCCAGGGTAAAGAGTTAATGTTTCTGAAAGACTGTGTCTCGGTCCGAGAAATCCAACGGAGGAGATCGAGTCTTGTGGGGAAAAGTGCGCAAACCTCTGCAGAGTGTACAAACTAATCATGGTTAGCCGTGCCCCCGGTTATGGACATCTTGAGTATTTGGTTCTTGGATTATCATATGGATCTCATCACTCTAATTTAATTTGCTGGGTTGATAATTACTTTTAATTGGGATTGAGTTGGAGGAACCTTCTCAATGATGTTTCAACCACCATGATAGTTAAAATAAAATCTATTCCTTTGCTGTAGGAAAAAATTGGCTTTTCGCAAAAACATATTAACCCTAGAGCCTCCACCAGCCATATATGCATGTAGTGATAGCATTTACTCTGTTCATTGCTCTATTGTGTTACTATGCCAGCATATTCCATGTGCTGACCCGTTTTCGGGCTGCAACGTATCATGTTGCAGACTTTTCAGACGAAGAGTAAGGTTCGCTAGGCCGTTGTCATGCACTCAGCTATGCCGTTTGAGTTGATGGACTCGCTTTATTTTCCAAGCCTTCCGCTGTTACTTTATTTAGATGGCCTTAAGCCATATTTATTGTAATAAGTTCTCTTGTGAGACATTCAATGTAATAAGTGTTGGATTGCTACTCTGTTATAAATCCTTCGAGTACCGTGTGTGTCAGCATTACCGATCCAGGGATGACCCTTAAGCACAGAGACTTGACCGTCTGAGGTCGGGTCGCTACATCACACTATGAAAGCGTATATTCCAACTCCGAGAGGCTTGCACGAGTCCAGAAATGGATCACTGGAGCTTGCACACTTTGTTAGCACCTTTAGGATCGACAAAACCTTCTGGTTGCATCATATACAACTCTTCTTTAAGAAATCCATTAAGGAATGCAGTTTTGACATCCATTTGCCAAATTTCATCATCATAAAATGCGGCAATTGCTAACATGATTCAGACAGACTTAAGCATCGCTACGGATGAGAAGGTCTCATCGTAGTCAACTCCTTGAAATTTTCTAAACCCTTTCGCAACAAGTCGAGCTTTATAGACAGTAACATTACTGTCAGCGTCAATCTTCTTCCTGAAGATCCATTTATTCTCTATGGCTTGCCGATCATCGGGCAAGTCAACCAAAGTCCACACTTTGTTCTCATATATGGATCCCATCTCAGATTTCATGGCCTCAAGCCATTTCACGGAATCTAGGCTCTTCATCGCTTCCTCATAGGTCGTAGGTTCGTCATGGTCTAGTAACATGACTTCCAGAAAAGGATTACCGTACCACTCTGGTGCAGAACGTACTCTGGTTGACCTACAAGGTTCGGTAGTAACTTGATCTGGAGTTTCATGATCATCATCATTAACTTCCTCACTAATTGGTGTAGGCATCACTGGAACTGATTTCTGTGATGAACCACTTTCCAATTCAGGAGAAGGTACAACTACCTCATCAAGTTCTACTTTCCTCCCACTCACTTCTTTCGAGAGAAACTCCTTCTCTAGAAAGGATCCATTCTTAGCAACGAATATCTTCCCTTTGGATCTGTGATAGAAGGTGTACCCAACAGTTTCTTTTGGGTATCCTATGAAGACACATTTCTCCGATTTGGGTTCGAGCTTATCAGGTTGAAGCTTTTTCACATAAGCATCGCAACCCCAAACTTTAAGAAATGACAGCTTATGTTTCTTGCTAAACCACAGTTCATATGGTGTCGTCTTAACGTATTTAGATGGTGCCCTATTTAACGTGAATGCAGCCGTCTCTAAAGCATAACCCCAAAACGATAGTGGTAAATCGGTAAGAGACATCATAGATCACACCATATCTAATAAAGTACGGTTACGATGTTCGGACACACCATTACGTTGTGGTGTTCCAGGTGGCGTGAGTTGCGAAACTATTCCACATTGTTTCAAATGAAGACCAAACTCGTAACTCAAATATTCACCTCCATGATCAGATCGTAGAAACTTTATTTTCTTGTTACGATGATTTTCCACTTCACTCTGAAATTCTTTGAACTTTTCAAATGTTTCAGACTTATGTTTCATTAAGTAGATATTCCCATATCTGCTCAAATCATCTGTGAAGGTCAGAAAATAACGATACCCGCCGCGAGCCTCAACACTCATCGGACCGCATACATCAGTATGTATTATTTCCAATAAGTCAGTGGCTCGCTCCATTGTTCCGAAGAACGGAGTCTTAGTCATCTTGCCCGAGGCATGGTTTGCAAGCATCAAGTGATTCATAATCAAGTGATTCCATAAGCCCATCAGCATGGAGTTTCTTCATGCGCTTTACACCAATATGACCTAAATGGCAATGCCACAAATAAGTTGCACTATCATTATTAACTTTGCATCTTTTGGCTTCAATATTATGAATATGTGTATCACTATGATCGGAGATTCAACAAAAATAGACCACTCATCAAGGGTGCATGACCATAAAAGGTATTACTCATATAAATAGAACAACCATTATTCTCTGATTTAAATGAAGAACCGTCTCCCATCAAACAAGATCCAAATATAATGTTCATGCTCAACGCTTGCACCAAATAACATTTATTCGGGTCTAAAACTAATCCCGAAGGTAGATGTAGAGGTAGCATGCCGACGGCGATCACATCGACCTTGGAACCATTTCCGACGCGCATCGTCACCTCCTCCTTAGCCAATCTTCGTTTAATCCGTAGCCCCTGTTTTGATTTGCAAATATGAGCAATAGAACCAGTATCAAATACCCAGGCGCTACTACGAGCATTAGTAAGGTACACATCAATAACATGTATATCAAATATACCTTTCACTTTGCCATCCTTCTTATCCACCAAATACTTGGGGCAGTTCCGCTTCCAGTGACCAGACCCTTTGCAGTAGAAGCACTCAGTTTCAGGATTAGGTCCAGACTTGGGCTTCTTCCCTTGAGCAGCAACTTGCTTGCTATTCTTCTTGAAGTTCCCCTTCTTCCCTTTGCCCTTTTTCTTGAAACTAGTGGTCTTGTTAACCATCAACACTTGATGCTCCTTCTTGATTTCCACCTCTGCAGCCTTAAGCTTCGCGAAGAGCTCAGGAATTGTCTTTTCCATCCCTTGCATATTATAGTTCATCACGAAGCCTTTATAGCTTGGTGGCAGTGATTGAAGAACTCTGTCAATGACACTATCATCAGGAAGATTAACTCCCAGCTGAGTCAACCGGTTATGGTACCCAGACAGTCTGAGTATGTGTTCACTGACAGAACTATTGTCCTCCATCTTGCAGCTATAGAACTTGTTGGAGACTTCATATCTCTCAACTCGGGCATTTGCTTGAAATATTAATTTCAACTCCTGGAACATCTCATATGCTCCATGACGTTCAAAACGTCTTTGAAGTCCCAATTCTAAGCCGTAAAGCATGGCACACTAAACTATCGAGTAGTTTGCCAGACGTTCATAACATCCGGAGTTGCTCCTGCAGCGGGCCTTGCACCTAGCGGTGCTTCCAGGACATAATTCTTTTGTGCAGCAATGAGGATAATCCTCAAGTTATGGACCCAGTCCGTGTAGTTGCTACCATCATATTTCAACTTAGCTTTCTCTAGGAACACATTAAAATTCAAGGGAACGATAGCACGGGCCATTTATCTACAACTACGTAGATATGCAAAAACTATCAGGACTAAGTTCATGATAAATTTAAGTTCAATTAATCATATTACTTAAGAACTCCCACTTAGATAAACATCCCTCTAGTCATCTAAATGATCACATGATCCATATCAATTAAACCATGTCTGATCATCACGTGAGATGGAGTAGTTTTCAATGGTGAACATCTCTATGTTGATCATATCTACTATATGATTCACGTTCGACCTTTCGGTCTCAGTGTTCCGAGGCCATATCTGCATATGCTAGGCTCGTCAAGTTTAACCCGAGTATTCTGCATGTGCAAAACTGGCTTGCACCCGTTGTATGTGAACGTAGAGCTTATCACACCCGATCATCACGTGTTATCTTGGCACAACGAACTGTCGCAATGGTGCATACTCAGGGAGAACACTTGTACCTTGAAATTTAGTGAGGGATCATCTTATAATGCTACCGCCGTACTAAGCAAAATAAGATGCGTAAAAGATAAACATCACATGCAATCAAAATATGTGACATGATATGGCCATCATCATCTTGTGCCTTTGATCTCCATCTCCAAAGCACTGTCATGATCTCCATCATCACCGGCTTGACACCTTGATCTCCATCGTAGCGTCGTTGTCGTCTCGCCAACTATTGCTTCTTCGACTACCGCTACCGCTTAGTGATAAAGTAAAGCAACCATATGGGCTTCGTCAATTGTGTTGTTTTAACCTTCAACAAGGACCAGCCATAGTCAAATTTGATTCAACTAAAGTTGGAGAAACAGACACCCGCCAACCACCTTTATGCAAAACAAGTTGCATCTCTGTCGGTGGAACCGGTCTCATGAACGTGGTCATGTAAGGTTGGTCCGGGCCTCTTCATGCAACAATACCGCTGAATAAAAATAAGACGTTGGTGGTAAGCAGTATGACTATTATCGCCCACAACTCTTTGTGTTCTACTCGTGCATATCAGCTGCGCATAGACCTGGCTCGGATGCCACTATTGGGGAACGTAGCATGCAATTTCAAAAAATTTCCTACGATCACGCAAGATCTGTCTAGGAGATGCATAGCAATGAGAGGGGGAGAGTGTGTCCACGTACCCTCGTAGACCGAAAGCGGAAGCGTTAGGTTAACGCGGTTGATGCATGATACATCCATTTTGCATCATGTTTTCTTACTGTTATTTATAATGTTTTTATCCATAATAATGCTTTTTGGAGTAATTCTAATGCCTTTTCTCTCATAATTTGCAAGGAGCACACCAAGAGGGAGAATTCCGGCAGCTGGAAATCTAGACCTGGAAAAGCTACGTCAGGCCACCTATTCTGCACAACTCCAAATGATCTGAAACTTCACGGAGATTTTTATGGATTATTTAAGAAATACTGGAGCCAATAAACACCAGAGGGGGGCCACCAGGTGGGCACAACCCACGTGGGCGCGCCAGGCCCCCTAGGCGCGCCCTGGTGGGTTGTGGCCTCCTCGGCCCACCTCCGGTGCCCATCTTCTGGTATATAAGTGATTTTGACCTAGAAAAATAAGGGGGAGACTTTTGGGACGGAGCTCCGCCGTCTCGAGGCGATTCCGCCAGGGGAACTTCCCTCCCGGAGGGGGAAATCATCGTCATCATCATCACCAACAACTCTCCCATCTTAGGGAGGGCAATCTCCATCAATATCTTCAACAGCACCATCTCATCTCAAATCCTAGTTCATCTCTTGTGTTCAATCTTGTTACCGGAACTATAGATTGGTGCTTGTGGGTGACTAGTAGTGTTGATTACATCTTGTAGTTGATTACTATATGGTCTACTTGGTGGAAGATTATATGTTCAGATCCATTATGCTATTTAATACTCCTCTGATCATGAACATGTTTACCATTTGTGAGTAGTTACTTTTGTTCTTGAGGTCACCGGAGAAATCATGTTGCAAGTAATCATGTGAACTTGATACGTGTTTGATATTTTGATAGTATGTATGTTGTTATTCCCTTGGTGGTGTCATGTGAACGTCGACTAAATGACACTTCACCATATTTGGGCCTAAGGGAATGCATTGTGGAGTAGCAATTAGATAGTGGGTTGCGAGAGTGACAGAAGCTTAAACCCCAGTTTATGCGCTATTTCGTAAGGGACTGATTGGATCCAAAAGTTTAATGCTATGGTTAGAATTTATTCTTAATACTTTTCTCGTAGTTACGGATGCTTGCGGGAGGGTTAATAATAAGTAGGAGGCTTGTTCAAGTAAGAACAACACCTAAGCACCGGTCCACCCACATAGCGAACACAAATCAAACCAACATGATGAAAGTGACTAGATGAAATTCCCGTGTACCCTCAAGAACGCTTTGCTTATCATAAGAGACCGTTTTGGCCTGTCCTTTGCCTCAAAAGGATTGGGATACCTTGGTGCACTTTTGTTACTACTACTGTTACTTGCTTGTTACAAATTATCTTGCTATCAAACTACTCCGCTACTTACAATTTCAGCACTTGCAGACATTACCTTACTGAAAACTACTTGTCATTTCCTTCTGCTCCTCGTTGGGTTCGACACTCTTACTTATAGAAAAGAGCTACAATTGATCCCCTATACTTGTGGGTCATCAAGGCTATTTTCTGGCGCCGTTGCCGGGGAGTGAAGTGCCTTTGGTAAGTGGAATTTGGTATGGAAACATTTATATCGTGTGCTGAAATTTATTGTTACTATGGAAAACAATCCTTTGAGGGGTTTGTTCGGGGTATCTTCACCTTGTCCGGAACCAAAATTAGCTACCCCTCAACCTACTGCACCTACTAAAAATATTGAATATGAAATTCCTTCGGGTCTGATAGAACAACTGCTAGCTAATCCTTATGCAGGAGATGGAACTGAACATCCTGATATGCACTTGATATATGTGGAACAAATTTGTGGATTGTTTAAGCTTGCAGGTTTACCCAGGGATGAAGTGATGAAAAAGGTTTTCCCTTTATCTTTGAAGGGAAAATTATTGGCATGGTATAGGCTATGTGATGATATTGGATCATGGAATTGGAATCGTTTGAAATTGGAGTTCCACCAAAAAAATTATCCTATGCATCTAGTTCATCGTGATCGGAATAAATGTATAATTTTTGGCCCCGTGAAGGAGAAAGTATCATTCTTGCTTGGGGGAGACTTAAGTCAATGTTATATTCATGACCCAATCATGAGCACTCAAGAGAAATTATTATCCAGAATTTTTATGCTCGACTTTCTCGTAATGATCAAACCATGCTTGATACTTCTTGTGCTGGTTCATTTATGAAGAAGACTATTGAATTCCGGTGGGATCTTTTGGAAAGTATTAAACGCAACTCCGAAGATTGGGAACTCGACAAAGGTAAAGAGTCGGGTATTAAACTTAAGTATGATTGTGTTAAATCTTTTATGGATACCCATGCTTTTCAAAAGTTTAGCACTAAATATGGAGTTGACTCTGAGATAGTGGCCTCCTTTTTGTGAATCATTTGCTACTCATGTTGAACTCCCTAAGGAGAAGTGGTTTAAATATCACCCACCTATTAAAGAAGAAATTAAGGAACCAGTACCAGTTAAAGAAGAAATTATACTTTATAATGTTGATCCAGTTGTTCCTTCTGCTTATATTGAGAAACCACCTTTCCCTATTAGGATAAAGGAACATGCTAAAGTTTCAACTCTGGTTAAAAAAATCTATATTAGAACACCTAAACCTGATGAGCAAATTAAAGTTGAACCTAGTATTGCTATGGTTAAAGATCTCCTGGAAGAAGATGTGGATGGGCATGTTATTTATTTCTGTGAAGAAGCTGCTAGAATTGCTAAACCAGATAAAAGAAATAAACATAGACCTGTTGTGGGCATGCCTATTATTTCAGTTAAAATAGGAGATCACTGTTATCATGGTTTATGTGACATGCATGGGTGCTAGTGTGAGTGCTATTCCTTACACTTTATATGAAGAAATCATGAAAGACATAGCACCTGCTGAGATAGAAGAAATAGAAGTTACTATTAAACTTGCTAATAGAGACACCGTATCACCAATTGGGATTATTAGAGATGTTGAAGTCTTGGGTGGGAAAATTAAATACCCTACTGATTTTCTTGTTCTTGGTTCCCCACAAGATGACGTTTGTCCCATTATCTTTGGTAGACCTTTCTTGAATACAGTTAATGCTAAGATAGATTGTAAGAGATAAATTGTTGGTGTTAGCTTCGGTGATGAGTCTCATGAGTTTAAATTTTCCAAGTTTAGTAGAAATCATCATGAAAAAGAATTGCCTAGTAAGGATGAATTAATTGGTCTTGCTTCTATTGCTATTCCACCTACTGATCCTTTAGAACTATATTTGCTAGACCATGAAAATGATTTACATATGCATGAAAGAAATGAAATAGATAAGGTTTTCTTTGAACAACGTCCTCTACTTAAACACAATTTTCCTATTGAAAGTCTAGGAGGTCCTCCTCCACCTAAAGGTGATCCTGTGTTTGAATTAAAACAATTGCTAGACACTTTGAAATATGCTTATCTTGATGAAAAGAAAATATATCTTGTTATTATTAGTGCTAACCTTTCAGAACATGAAGAAGAAAGATTATTGAAAGTTCTAAGGAAGCACCGGGCTGCTATTGGATATACTCTTGATGATTTAAAGGGCATTAGTCCCACTCTATGTCAGCACAAAATTAATATGGAACCTGATGCTAAACCCGTTGTTGATCATCAATGTCGGTTGAATCCAAAAATGAAAGAAGTGGTAAGAACGGAAATCTTAGAACTTCTAAAATTAGGTATAATATATCCTATAGCTGATAGTAGATGGGTAAGTCCTGTTCATTGTGTCCCTAACAAAAGAGGTATTACTGTTATTCCTAATGATAAGAATGAACTTATTCCACAGAGAATTGTTACAGACTATAGAATGGTAATTGATTACAGAAAATTAAACAAAGCAACTAGGAAAGATCATTACCCTTTGCCTTTTATTGATCAAATGCTTGAAACATTATCTAAGCACACACACTTTTGCTTCCTAGATGGATACTCTGGCTTTTCACAAATACCTGTTTCTCAACCTGATCAAGAAAAGACCACTTTTACTTGTCCCTTTGGAACTTATGCTTATAGACGTATGCCTTTTGGTTTATGTAATGCACCTGCTACCTTTCAAAGATGTATGACTGCTATATTCTCTGATTTTTGTGAAAAGATTGTTGAGGTTTTCATGGGTGACTTTTTGTTTTATGGGAAGTCTTTTGATGATTGTTTAAGCAATCTTGAGCGAGTTTTGCAGAGATGTGAACAAACAAATCTTGTCTTGAATTGGGAGAAGTGCCACTTTATGGTTAATGAAGGCATTGTCTTGGGTCATAAAATTTCTGAAAGAGGTATTGAAGTGGACCAAGCTAAGTTTGATGCAATTGAGAAAATGCCATGTCCTAAGGACATCAAAGGTATTCGTAGTTTCTTAGGTCATGTTGGTTTCTATAGGAGATTTATCAAAGACTTTTCTAAAATTTCTAGGCCTCTTACTAATCTTTTGCAAAAGGATATCTTTTGTTTTTGATGATAATCATTTAGAAGCCTTTGAAACACTCAAGAAAGCCTTAATATCTGCACCTATTGTTCAACCATCTGATTGGAACTTGCCTTTTGAAATTATGTGTGATGCTAGTGATTATGCTATTGGTGTTGTTCTAGGACAAAGAGTTGATAAGAAATTGAATGTTATTCATTATGCTAGTAAAACTCTAGACAGTGCTCAAAGAAATTATGCTACTACTGAAAAAGAATTCTTAGCAGTGGTGTTTACTTGTGATAAATTTAGATCTTATATTGTTGATTCCAAAGTAACTATTCACACAGACCATGCTGCTATTAAATATCTTATGGAAAAGAAAGATGCTAAACCTAGACTTATTCGTTGGGTTCTCAATTTGATTTACATATCATTGATAGAAAAGGAGCTGAGAACCCAGTAGCTGATTGATACGTCTCCAACGTATCTATAATTTTTGATTGCTCCATGCTATATTATCTTCTGTTTTGGACATTATTGGGCTTTATTATTCACTTTTATATTATTTTTGGGACTAACCTATTAACCGGAGGCCCAACCCAGAATTGCTGTTTTTTGCCTATTTCAGAGTTTCGCAGAAAAATAATATCAAACGGAGTCCAAACGGAATGAAACCTCCGGGAACGTGATTTTCGGAACGAACATGATCCAGAGGACTTGGACCCTACGTCAAGAGAGCTACCAGGAAGCCACGAGGTAGGGGGCGCGCCTACCCCCCTGGGCGCGCCCTCCACCCTCGTGGGCCCCACTGTTGCTCCACCGACGTACTCCTTCCTCCTATATATACCTACGTACCCCCAAACGATCAGATACGGAGCCAAAAACCTAATTCCACCGCCGCAACCTTCTGTACCCACGAGATCCCGTCTTGGGGCCTGTTCCGGAGCTCCGCCGGAGGGGGCATCGATCACGGAGGGCTTCTACATCAACACCATAGCCTCTCCGATGAAGTGTGAGTAGTTTACCTCAGACCTTCGGGTCCATAGTTATTAGCTAGATGGCTTCTTCTCTCTTTTTGGATCTCAATACAATGTTCTCCCCCTCTCTCGTGGAGATCTATTCGATGTAATCTTCTTTTGCGGTGTGTTTGTTGAGACCGATGAATTGTGGGTTTATGATCAAGTTTATCTATGAACAATATTTGAATCTTCTGAATTCTTTTATGTATGATTGGTTATCTTTGCAAGTCTCTTCGAATTATCAGTTTGGTTTGGCCTACTAGATTGATCTTTCTTGCAATGGGAGAAGTGCTTAGCTTTGGGTTCAATCTTGCGGTGTCCTTTCCCAGTGACAGTAGGGGCAGCAAGGCACGTATTGTATTGTTGCCATCGAGGATAACAAGATGGTTTTTTATCATATTGCATGAATTTATCCCTCTACATCATGTCATCTTGCTTAAAGCGTTACTCTGTTCTTATGAACTTAATACTCTAGATGCATGCTGGATAGCGGTCGATGTGTGGAGTAATAGTAGTAGATGCAGGCAGGAGTCGGTCTACTTGTCTCGGACGTGATGCCTATATACATGATCATACCTAGATATTCTCATAACTATGCTCAATTCTGTCAATTGCTCAACAGTAATTTGTTCACCCACCGTAAAATACTTATGCTCTTGAGAGAAGCCACTAGTGAAACCTATGGCCCCCGGGTCTATCTTCCATCATATTAATCTTCCAACACTTAGTTATTTCCGTTGCTTTTATTTTTACTTTGCATCTTTATCATAAAAATACCAAAAATATTATCTTATCATATCTATCAGATCTCACTCTCGTAAGTGATCGTGTAGGGATTGACAACCCCTTATCGCGTTGGTTGCGAGGATTTATTTGTTTGTGTAGGTGCGAGGGACTCGCGCGTAGCCTCCTACTGGATTGATACCTTGGTTCTCAAAAACTGAGGGAAATACTTACGCTACTTTGCTGCATCACCCTTTCCTCTTCAAGGGAAAACCAACGCAGTGCTCAAGAGGTAGCAAGAAGGATTTCTGGCGCCGTTGCCGGGGAGGTCTACGCAAAAGTCAACATACCAAGTACCCATCACAAACCCTTATCTCCCGCATTACATTATTTGCCATTTCCCTCTCGTTTTCCTCTCCCCCACTTCACCCTTGCCGTTTTATTCGCCCTCTCTTTTCCGTTTGCCTCTTTTCGCTCATCTTTCTTTCGCCATGTCTGAATCTAGGGAGGTTATCGCTAATGAAGGCAATAATAACAACTTGGGAAATTTTGATGCTTTTGATGATCCTCTTGAGGAACCTACCATCTTGCACACCAAAAAGTTTCGAGTCGGTAGCGGCAATATTATTGGGAAAGGAGTTATTCAAGATTTCTTTACTTGTGCCAGCGCTTTGCCCATTATGGGTGTCTCTATTCTTCATAAAACTAGTAGCCTTGCGGATGCAATATCTTTGCCTGTAGTTGAACTTGAAAGGCAATTTCTTCATATGCATCCTTGCATACAAAGAATTTTCCTAGAATTTTCTAATATTGAGCATTCTTCTGTTAAGCGTGCCGCCACTATCTTTTTGGCTCATGAGTTTAGATTCATAATGAAAGAGGCTAGAGAAATCTTTGCGCATTATAGGGTAGATGCTAGTCATCCTCCCATAGAAGCTATCCTTTTTAATCAAGAAGACATGATGCGTTTACAATCTTTGGATCATGTTGCTTATAATGAAAATCTTAGGAAAAAGGTTCCAGCCGATGTTCTAGTTGATAGAATTTCCGAGCTTAATGATGATTTTGCTATTCAGAATAATGGATTAGGTTTTTCTCTTGAACGAAGGCTTGTGACTTTTTGCCAAAAGAATGCTTGTAATGATGAATTGGTTGTGCAATACAAAGGGCCAAGGGAGGAACCCATACCTCCCGAGATTGATCTTGGGGACTTTTGTCCCATTAAATTTAGCCCTTTTGATTATTTTTGCTTGCCTCAAAGAAAACTTGCTGCTGAACGTAGAGAATATGAGAAAAGTTTTCATGACTTGCCGTACCATTATTATGGCAATACCTAGATCTATCCTTGCTTTTATGCCTAGCTAGGGGCGTTAAACGATAGCGCTTGTTGGGAGGCAACCCAATTTTATTTTTAGTTTTTTGCTTTTTGCTTCTGTTTAGGAATAAATATTTGATCTAGCCTCTGGTTAGATGTGTTTTTATGTTTTAATTAGTGTTTGTGCCAAGTTAAACCTATAGGATCTTCTTGGATGATAGTTATTTGATCTTGCAGAAAATTCCAGAAACTTTCTGTTCACGAAAATAATTGTTAAAAATCACCAGAACGTGATAAAATATTGATTCCAATTGCTGCTGATCAATAAACAAATTTCTAGGTCGTCCTATTTTGGCTGATTTTTTGGAGTTCCAGAAGTTTGCGTTAGTTACAGATTACTACAGACTGTTCTGTTTTTGACAGATTCTGTTTTTCGTGTGTTGTTTGCTTATTTTGATGAATCTATGGCTAGTAAAAGAGTTTATAAACCATAGAGAAGTTGGAATACAGTAGGTTTAACACCAATATAAATAAAGAATGAGTTCATTACAGTACCTTGAAGTGGTCTTTTGTTTTCTTTCGCTAACGGAGCTCACGAGATTTTCTGCTAAGTTTTGTGTTGTGAAGTTTTCAAGTTTTGGGTAAAAGATTTGATGGATTATGGAACAAGGAGTGGCAAGAGCCTAAGCTTGGGGATGCCCATGGCACCCCCAAGATAATCTAAGGACACCATAAAGCCAAAGCTTGGGGATGCCCCGGAAGGCATCCCCTCTTTCGTCTACTTCCATCGGTAACTTTACTTGGAGCTATATTTTTATTCACCACATGATATGTGTTTTGCTTGGAGCGTCTTGTATGATTTGAGTCTTTGTTTGTTAGTTTACCACAATCATCCTTGCTGTACACACCTTTTGAGAGAGACACACATGATTCGGAAATTATTAGAATACTCTATGTGCTTCACTTATATCTTTTGAGCTATATAGTTTTGCTCTAGTGCTTCACTTATATCTTTTAGAGCACGGTGGTGGATTTGTTTTATAGAAACTATTGATCTCTCATGCTTCACTTATATTATTTTGAGAGCCTTAAAATAGCATGGCAATTTGCTTTAATTAATATCATGAGAAATTTGATGCTTGATAATTGTTTTGAGATATAAAGGTGGTAATATCATAGTTGTGCTAGTTGAGTAATTGTGGAATTGAAAAATACATGTGTTGGAGTTTGTGATTCCCGTAGCATGCACGTATGGTGAACCGTTATGTAACGAAGTCGGAGCATGAAGTATTTGTTGATTGTCTTCCTTTGTGTGGCGGTCGGGATCGCGCGATGGTTAACTCCTACCAACCCTTCCCCTAGGAGCATGCGTAGTAGTACTTTGCTTCGAGGGCTAATAAATTTTTGCAATAAGTATATGAGTTCTTTATGACTAATGTGAGTCCATGGATTATACGCACACTTACCTTTCCGCAATTTTCTAGCCTCTTCGGTACCGCGCATTGCCCTTTCTCACCTTGAGAGTTGGTGCAAACTTCGCCGGTGCATCCAAACCCCGTGATATGATACGCTCTATCACACATAAACCTCCTTATATCTTCCTCAAAACAGCCACCATACCTACCTATCATGGCATTTCCATAGCCATTCCGAGATATATTGCCATGCAACTTTCCACCGTTCCGTTTATCATGACATACTCCATCATTGTCATATTGCTTTGCATGATCATGTAGTTGACATTGTATTTGTGGCAAAGCCACCGTTCATAATTCTTTCATACATGTCGCTCTTGATTCATTGCATATCCCGGTACACCGCCGGAGGCATTCATATAGAGTCATATTTTGTTCTAAGTATTGAGTTGTAATTCATGAGTTGTAAGTAAATAAAAGTGTGATGATCATCATTATTAGAGCATTGTCCCAAGTGAGGAAAGGATGATGGAGACTATGATTCCCCCACAAGTCGGGATGAGACTCCGGACTAAAAAAAAAGAGGCCATAAAAAAGAGAAAAGGCCCAAATAAAAAAATGAGAGAAAAAGAGAGAAGGGACAATGTTACTATCCTTTTACCACACTTGTGCTTCAAAGTAGCACCGTGATCTTCATAATAGAGAGTCTCTCATTTTGTCACTTTCATATACTAGTGGGAAATTTCATTATAGAACTTGGCTTGTATATTCCAATGATGGGCTTCCTCAAATGCCCGAGGTCTTCGTGAGCAAGCAAGTTGGATGCACACCCACTTAGTTTCTTTTTGAGCTTTCATACACTTATAGCTCTAGTGCATCCGTTGCATGGCAATCCCTACTCCTCGCATTAACATCAATTGATGGGCATCTCCATAGCCCGTTGATTAGCCTCGTTGATGTGAGACTTTCTCCTTTTTTGTCTTCCCACATAACCCCTACCATTATACCTTATTCCTCCATAGTGCTATATCCATGGCTTGCGCTCATGTATTGCGTAAGAGTTGACAAGGCTGAAGCGCGTTAAAAGTATGAACCAATTGCTTGGCTAAAACCGGGGTCGTACATGATATGAATATTTTGTGTGGGGAAGATTGAGCATAGCCAGAATATATGATTTTGTAGGGATAACTTGCTTTGGCTATGTTATTTTGATAAGACATAATTGCTTAGTTAGTATACTTGAAATATTATTGTTTTTATGTCAACATTAAACTTTTACCTTGAATCATATCAAATCTGAACATTCATGCCACAATAAGAAGAATTACATTGAAATTATGCCAAGTAGCATTCCACATCAAAAATTCTGTTTTTTATCATTTACCTACTCGAGGACGAGCAGGAATTAAGCTTGGGGATGCTTGATACGTCTCCGACGTATCTATAATTTTTGATTGCTCCATGCTATATTATCTTCTGTTTTGGACATTATTGGGCTTTATTATTCACTTTTATATTATTTTTGGGACTAACTTATTAACCGGAGCCCAGCCCAGAATTGTTGTTTTTTGCCTATTTCAGAGTTTTGCAGAAAAGAATATCAAACGGAGTCCAAACGGAATGAAACCTTCGGGAACGTGATTTTCGGAACGAACATGATCCAGAGGACCTGGACCCTACGTCAAGAAAGCTACCAGGAAGCCACGAGGTAGGGGGCGCGCCTACCCCCTGGCGCGCCCTCCACCCTCGTGGGCCCCACGTTGCTCCACCGACGTACTCCTTCCTCCTATATATACCTACGTACCCTCAAACGATCAGATACGGATCCAAAAACCTAATTCCACCGCCGCAACCTTCTGTACCCACGAGATCCCATCTTGGGGCCTGTTCCGGAGCTTCGCCGGAGGGGGCATCGATCACGGAGGGCTTCTACATCAACACCATAGCCTCTCCGATGAAGTGTGAGTAGTTTACCTCAGACCTTCGGGTCCATAGTTATTAGCTAGATGGCTTCTTCTCTCTTTTTGGATCTCAATACATTGTTCTCCCTCTCTCTCGTGGAGATCTATTCGATGTAATCTTCTTTTGCGGTGTGTTTGTTGAGACCGATGAATTGTGGGTTTATGATCAAGTTTATCTATGAACAATATTTGAATCTTCTAAATTCTTTTATGTATGATTGGTTATCTTTGCAAGTCTCTTCGAATTATCAGTTTGGTTTGGCCTACTAGATTGATCTTTCTTGCAATGGGAGAAGTGCTTAGCTTTGGGTTCAATCTTGCGGTGTCCTTTCCCAGTGACAGTAGGGGCAGCAAGGCACGTATTGTATTGTTGCCATCGAGGATAACAAGATGGGTTTTTTATCATATTGCATGAATTTATCCCTCTACATCATCTCATCTTGCTTAAAGCGTTACTCTGTTCTTATGAACTTAATACTCTAGATGCATGCTGGATAGCGGTCGATGTGTGGAGTAATAGTAGTAGATGCAGGCAGGAGTCGGTCTACTTGTCTCGGACGTGATGCCTATATACATGATCATACCTAGATATTCTCATAACTATGCTCAATTCTGTCAATTGCTCAACAGTAATTTGTTCACCCACCGTAAAATACTTATGCTCTTGAGAGAAGCCACTAGTGAAACCTATGGCCCCCGGGTCTATTTTCCATCATATTAATCTTCCAACACTTAGTTATTTCCGTTGCTTTTATTTTACTTTGCATCTTTATCATAAAAATACCAAAAATATTATCTTATCATATCTATCAGATCTCACTCTCGTAAGTGACCGTGTAGGGATTGACAACCCCTTATCGCGTTGGTTGCGAGGATTTATTTGTTTGTGTAGGTGCGAGGGACTCGCCCGTAGCCTCCTACTGGATTGTTACCTTGGTTCTCAAAAACTGAGGGAAATACTTACGCTACTTTGCTGCATCACCCTTTCCTCTTCAAGGGAAAACCAACGCAGTGCTCAAGAGGTAGCACTGATAACTTGTCTTTGCTACCTATTGATGATAGTTTTCCTGATGAGCAGTTAGCTACAATAAATGTTTCTCATAGTACTCCTTGGTATGCTGACTATGCTAATTACATTGTTGCTAAATATCTACCACCTAGCTTTACATACTAGCAAAAGAAAAAATTCTTCTATGATTTAAGACATTACTTTTGGGATGACCCACATCTTTATAAAGAAGGAGTAGATGGTATTATTAGACGTCGTGTACCTGAGCATGAACTAGGAAAAATCCTACGGAAATGCCACTCCGAGGCTTATGGAGGGCATCATGCTGGAGATAGAACTGCTCACAAGGTATTGCAATCTGGATTTTATTGGCCTACTCTCTTCAAGGATGCCCGTAAGTTTGTCTCTTCTTGTGATGAATGTCAAAGGATAGGTAATATCGGTAAGCGTCAAGAAATGCCTATGAATTATTCACTTGCTGTTGAACCATTTGATGTTTGGGGATTTGATTACATGGGACCTTTTCCTTCCTCTAATGGGTATACAAATATTTTGGTTGCTGTTGATTATGTTACTAAATGGGTAGAAGCCATTCCAACCAGTAGTGCTGATCACAACACCTCTGCTTAAGGAAGTTAGTTTCCCGAGGTTTGGAGTCCCTAGATATTTAATGATTGATAGTGGTTCACACTTTATTCATGGTGCTTTCCGTAAGATGCTTGCTAAGTATGATGTTAACCATAGAATTGCATCACCCTATCATCCTCAGTCTAGTGGTCAAGTTGAACTTAGCAATAGAGAAATAAAATTAATTTTGCAAAAGACTGTTAATAGGTCCAGGAAGAATTGGTCTAAGAAATTAGATGATGCACTTTGGGCTTATAGAACAGCATATAAAAATCCCATGGGTATGTCTCCTTATAAAATGGTTTATGGAAAAGCTTGTCATTTGCCTCTTGAGTTAGAACTTAAAGCATATTGGGCAGTTAAAGAACTCAACTATGATTTCAAACTTGCTGGTGAAAAGTGGTTATTTGATATAAGTTCCTTAGATGAATGGAGAACCCAAGCTTATGAAAATGCAAATTTATTCAAAGAAAAAGTTAAAAGATGGCATGACAAAAGAATTCAAAAGCGTGAGTTTAAAGTCAGAGAATATGTTCTTTTGTACAACTCTCGTTTTAGATTTTTTGCAGGAAAGCTCCTCTCAAATGGGAAGGCCCGTACATCATCGAGGAGGTTTACCATTCTGGAGCCATCAAAATAAATAACTCCGAAGGTACTAACCCAAAGGTTGTTAATGGGCAACGAATAAAGCATTATATCTCAGGTACGCCTATTAATGTTGAAAGTAATTGTAACACCCTGAGAATCATGCTATAGTAACCCCCTGTGATTAAGCTAATCATGTTGCTAAACAGGGCTTGATCAATTTTGAACCACAACCTTGTCAAACTCCTAGTTCAAACTTCAATTAAATTTAAAAGTGGAAAATAAAAGTTTTCAAAAGTTTAAACAAAAATGTTCCATGGGTGCCAAATAATACACTGGTAATTATTGTGGAGAAAACTCCTTTTTAGAAAATGCCTAAGTATTTTAAAATGGGTTAAAAGGGTGAAAGAAAAACAAATAAAAGAAAAGGCAAAACAAAACAGAAAACAGAACAAAAAAAGGGAACAAAAGCCCCCCCCACTGGACATGGCCCAACTGGGCCACCCCAGGCCCAGCCGGCCGGCCCAACCCCCCTCACCTTATCCCCTCCCCCCCACCGACAGCCTACCCACTCGCTCTCCCCCCGAAATATCTCACCTCCCTCCCCTGCCCCCCGATCTGGATCGAGGAGGAGGCCGTCGCCGTCGCCGTCGCGCTCGACCCCGCGCCCTCGCCTCGCCGGAGCACTGCATCGCCGGCCTGCCTCCTCCTCCTCGCCGGCCTGCGCCTCGACACCGCATCGCCGACGCCCCCGTCTCCCCCTCGACCCCCACTGCCGTGACCCTGCATCCCACGGTGAGTCCACCGGCCTCCGTCGCCCGCCCCTCTCCCCTCGGTCACCGCCACCCCGCTCGCGCTCCGGCGCGCCCAGACGCGCCCCGCCGCGCCTGGCCACGCACGCGCGCCCGCACGGCCTTCGCCCGCGCGCGCCACGACCGCGCGCCCGCATCGGCCACGCCCCGCCTGCCCCCCCTCGTCCTCGCGCCCTCGCCGTCGCGGGCAGGCCCGTGGCCTCGCCCCGCGCCCCCCCTCGCAGCTTCTTCCCCACGCCCGACCGCACCGACGCGCGCCCGCGCGAGCCGCGCCGCCGTTGCCTCCCACCGGCGTTGGCCTCTGGCTTCGCCCCGCACCTCGCCCCCGTACGCGCCCGTGGCCGCGCGTGGCCGCCTCTGCCCGTCCCCTGCTGCGGCGCTGCTCCGGCCGGCGAGCCTCGCCCGCGCGCGCCCCGACGGCCTTCGTCCGCCGCGCCCCCTCGCCGTCCCGTTCGGGCGGACGCCCGACGCCGTTACGCCGTTGCGCCCGTAGCCGCAGTGCCCTCTGGGCCACTGCCAGTGGGCCTCGCCCTCTGGGCCACCGCCAGGTGGGCCTAGCCCCACCTGAGCTACTGGCCACTGGGCCCGACCCCCTGGCCCAATGACAAACGGGCCCACAGCGCCAGAACGTTTACTAATAAAAATAAATAAATAAATAATAATAATAATAATAATAAAACAATAAACTAATTAATAAATAATTAAACAAATAAAATATTAATAGTAAGAATAATAATACTAAATTAATTAATAAAAATTAATAAATAAATAAATAAAGAAATAAAAATAATTTTAATTAATTAATTAATTAAATTAAATTAAGTTAATTAATCCTGTTTAATTTAATTAAATAATAATTAATTAGTTAAACCCTAATTAATCTAAATAGTGAATGACAGGTGGGTCCCACTGGACCCACATGTCAGTTTGACTTAGTCAACCCCTGTTGACTGCTGATGTCAGCATGACATCATGCTGATGTCATTAATCCAAATTTCGAATTAAATTAAATAATTAATTAAATTCCAGAAATTAATAAAACCTTTAGAAAATCATATCTTTTAATCCGTAACTCGGATTAAAATGTTTTCTATATGAAAGTTGCTCAGAACGACGAGACGAATCCGAATACGCGGTCCGTTCGTCCACCACACCTCCCTAACCTATCGAACTAGCAACTTTCCCCCTCCGGTCCGTCTGTCCGAAAACGCGAAACATCGGGAATACCTCCCGGATGTTCCCCCCCTTCACCAGTACCACCTACTGTCGCGTTAGGGCACCCCTAGCACCGCTCATTGTCATGTCACGCATCGTCATGCTTATGTTTGCATTGTATTTACTGTTTCTTCCCCCTCTTCTCTCCGGTAGACTACGAGACCGACACTGCTGCTGCCCAGTTCGACTACGGAGTCGACGACCCCTCCTACTTGCCAGAGCAACCAGGCAAGCCCCCCCTTTGATCACCAGATATCGCCTACTCTAATCTCTACTGCTTGCATTAGAGTAGTGTAGCATGTTACTGCTTTTCGATATCCTATTCTGATGCATAGCCTATCCTTGCTACTACTGTTGATACCTTTACCTGCAATCCTACATGCTTAGTCTAGGATGCTAGATTTCCATCAGTGGCCCTACATTCTTGTCCGTCTGCTGTGCTATACTATCGGGCCGTGATCACCTGGGCGGTGATCACGGGCATATACTTATATACTATATACATGACACATGTGATGACTAAAGTCGGGTCGGCTCGTAGGAGTACCCGCAAGTGGATCTTTGTGGCGGAGCGACAGGGCAGGTTGAGACCGCCTAGGTAAGAGGTGGGCCTGGCCCTGGTCGGCGTTCGCGGATACTTAACACGCTTAACGAGATCTTGGTATTTGATCTGAGTCTGGCCATTTGGTCTATACGCACTAACCATCTACGTGGGAGTAGTTATGGGTATCCCGACGTCGTGGTATCAGCCGAAGCTCTTTTGACGTCAGCGACTGAGTGGCGCGCGCCGTGTTGGACCGCTTTGACGTAACCGCCGTGATCGTGTGGGTTGCTAGGTCTGCTCGCGGCCGCGTTCGCAACGTGCAGGTGTGCATAGGGCGATGGGCCCAGACCCCTGCGCGCATAGGTTTAGACCGGCGTGCTGACCTCTCTGTTGAGCCTAGGTGGGGCTGCGACGTGTTGATCTTACGAGGCCGGGCATGACCCAGGAAAGTGTGTCCGGCCAATTGGGATCGAGCGTGTTGGGTTATGTGGTGCACCCCTGCAGGGAAGTTTATCTATTCGAATAGCCGTGTCCCTCGGTAAAAGGACGACCCGGAGTTGTACCTTGAGCTTATGACAACTAGAACTGGATACTGAATAAAATACACCCTTCCAAGTGCCAGATACAACCCGGTGATCGCTCTCTAACAGGGCGACGAGGAGGGGATTGCCGGGTAGGATTATGCTATGCGATGCTACTTGGAGGACTTCAATCTACTCTCTTCTACATGCTGCAAGATGGAGATGTCCAGAAGCGTAGTCTTCGACAGGACTAGCTATCCCCCTCTTATTCCGGCATTCTGCAGTTCAGTCCACTGATATGCCTCTTTACACATATACCCATGCATATGTAGTGTAGCTCCTTGCTTGCGAGTACTTTGGATGAGTACTCACGGTTGCTTCTCTCCCTCTTTTCCCCTTTCCTTCTATCTGGATTGTCGCAACCAGATGTTGGAGTCCAGGAGCCAGACGCCACCGTCGACGACGACACCTACGGCACTGGAGGTGCCTACTACTACGTGCAGGCCGCTGACGACGACCAGGAGTAGTTAGGAGGTCCCAGGCAGGAGGCCTTGCCTTTTCGATCGTTGCTACTTTTGTGCTAGCCTTCTTAAGGCAAACTTGTTTAACTTATGTCTGTACTCAGATATTGTTGCTTCCGCTGACTCGTCTATGATCGAGCACTTGTATTCGAGCCCTCGAGGCCCCTGGCTTGTATTATAATGCTTGTATGACTTATTTATGTTGTAGAGTTGTGTTGTGATATCTTCCCGTGAGTCCCTGATCGTGATCGTACACATTTGCGTGCATGATTAGTGTACGGTCAAATCGGGGGCGTCACAAGTTGGTATCAGAGCCGACTGCCTGTAGGAACCCCCCTTCCACACTCCTTGGCCGAAGTCGAGTCTAGTCATTGCAAAGCTTTTACTAACATGGCTGTGTGTCTTACGGGCCCACGTCGCCATTGGGTGGTACTAGGATCTTTTACTCCTCGACCTTTACTCTGGGACTCTGAACTCTCTTCTACTCGGGTTAAACGAATTTACTAACTCTAACACTAGGATCCCGTGACCGCGTTCACCCCAAAGATGGATAAACCATAGATGTTTCTCAGAATAGTATTTTGATCAATTCACACACTGTCATTTGACTCCTTTGAAACGTCTTTGCTTTCAGATGGAACCCATGAGGCAGGTTGTTCGCCACACGATGGCCATTGGTGCCTCGGGATCACCTGCGGTGCTAGCTGAGATGATGACCTATCTGGGTTATCGCTGGCACCCTGAGTACACCGTCTACGAGGAGTACCAGGACTTTAACCAGGAGCAGTACCGTGCCATCGTCCACCTCTACTCTCGGGAGTACGACTCCACTACTGTGCTGCACACCGCACATGGTGTTGGTGTGACCATCGATATGGCTGTCCACGATGCAGCCTATGCTGCTCTGACACGTCTTCGTGGAGAGTATCGGGAGTTGGACACCTCCCCTTTCAGGCACATTGCTATCGCCTCTGATGTTGGTGCAGAGGGATACTATACTGCTGCCTACTCCACTGTCACCCGAGAGCCCTTCTACCATCAGCACCTGGTTCTGCATGCTGATGGGCTGGATCGAGCTAACCGAGCTCTTCGCCACGAGATGTACACCACCCGTCAGCACCTTTACCGTGCTCTGACGCTGCTGCACCCCTTTGTCCGGTCTGGACAGGTACCGCGTTCTGCGATCTACCCAGCCAGGACCGTGATGCCCCACGGTGTTGGTTGGCCAGAGGTGGGAGGCTACTCTCCCGCACTTGGACCTTTTCTGCCACCTGAGCATCGGGCTCTACACCTGAGTATCCGCGGCCCCCAGTCTGCTGACGTGGAGGACTATCCGTTGCCTCACTACCAGCTGTCGGGCTACGATTACCTCCACAGTACCTCTTGGGACTGATGTAGGCTTGCTTGTAGTATTAGTTGCAGTCGCCGCGAGCCTGTGTGCCGCCTATGATGTTTTAGTCTATGTACTGAACTCTATGTACTGAACTCTATGCATGAACCCTTTTGTAAGTTATGCCGACTACTATGTAGTAGCTATCGTGCTCCTTTCAATTATGCATGTTTCATCATGAATGATTCTTGTCATTGCAAATTTTCTCAAATGCTGAACTACCCCTGTTATATATTAGCAGGATGGTTAGACCAGGTGGTCGTGGTCGTGGTGGCGATGCCCCACCACCACCTGAGTACATGGCTGGTATGATCCAACAGTTCGAACTGAACCGCCAATTCATGGAAAATATGATGGCTCAGTTTCCTCGCCCCAATATGAACCAGCAGCCAGCCCAAGTGACTCTTCAAGATTTCATACGCCTCAACCCAACCATCTACCGCAGCTCAACTCAGCCTCTGGATGCTGATGACTGGCTCCGTGACATCACCTATGAGATGGAGTCTGCTGATGTAGCCCCTGCCAGCTATGTCAATTTTGCTTCCTTCTTCTTGAAGGGACCCGCAGCTCAATGGTGGGACAGCCACAGGCGTACTCTGCCAGCTGGAACAATCATCACCTGGCCAGACTTCCAAGCTGCTTTCCGTGCCCGCTTCATTCCTCAGGGAGTCATGGACCGGAAGAAGCGTGAGTTCCGCAACCTCACCCAAGGCAACAAAACTGTCGAAGCTTATCAGCGGGAGTTTCTGGACTTGTCCCGCTATGCTGAAGAAGACATTGCAACTGATGCACGCAGACAGGAGAAGTTCCGTGATGGCCTTCAAGCTGACATCAAGCTCGCACTTCTAGTGCATGACTTTGCTGATTTCACCACCTTGGTGAACAAGGCCATCAATGTTGAAACTGGTCTGCAGGAATACCAGAGCTCTCAGAGGCGCAACCGTGACACGGGCTCATCTTCGGGCTCGCCCTCACAGAAGCGTAAGATATGGATCCCGAACAGCATGTATCGTCCAAATGCACCTGCTCCCAGGAAATCTTATGCTGCACCGCGTCTGCCTCCTCCACCATCTAAGCAGTCAAAGCTACCAGCTCCCCCACCTGGGGCTCCTGTTCCCACTCCCGATAATGGTCTGTGCTTCAAGTGTGGTCAACCGGGTCACTTTGCCAGGAACTGCTATCAGAACCAGAATCAACTGGCCCTTCCAGCAGCTGGCCGTGGTAACAACCAGCCCCGCAACAACAATGCTAAGTCTCATGGTCGTGCTCATGCCAACCACGTTGATCTCAGCGAAGCTCAAGACCAGCCTGCTACTGTGATGGGTACACTCCTCGTAAATTCAGTACCAGCATCCGTTTTATTTGATACAGGAGCATCCCATTCATTCATTTCAGCAGAATTTG
>NC_057802.1:333413693-333414364 GCF_018294505.1 Triticum aestivum | reverse complement strand
TTAAGGCACCGAAGCAGCGTCCACCCCGACACGACCCTGGTCTGCCTGGTGCACCTACATTTGAGAATGCAAACGAATCTGTATGTATTACCATGCCGGTGTTTTCCTTGCAATAATTAGTCATTCGAAACGAGATACTCCATCCGTTCACTTTTGTAAGTCGTTTCAGACAACTTAAAATGAACTATTTTGCACATTGTCTGAAATGTCTTCAAGGTCTTATAAAAGTGAACAGAGGGAGTACTATAAATTAATTAATGAGGAGTTATTTGAAAAAAAACGAAACGGTACCCACGCTAACGTGGATTAGAGTGTGTGTCACATAATTAGTTATTTGAATTAGAGTGTGTGTCACGTAGTTAGTTATTTGAATTAGAGTGTGTGTCACCATAGCGATCTCCAATTCTAACGTGGATTTCGCATTTCACTGTATCCACGCTACTTTTTTAATACAAATTCATATGTATATGATGAACACCATGGTAGTGAGAAAACTTTTGGATGGATTCAAACATATGACCTACAAAATAGCATAACAAACTGAGTCAATGTCAACTTTTCGAAACTTAGTATGGCACGAATTCGAAATAATTATCCATATGCCTGGTCCTCGGTTCAAATCTTACAATGTACACCGAATTGAAACATCGATATTAAGTCTCGTACTATGT
>NC_057802.1:333396884-333413477 GCF_018294505.1 Triticum aestivum | reverse complement strand
ACACACGTTCATTCTTTCTCTCCATGTTTCGATCTCTAAGTCTCTCAACTACACAACCCCTTTTTCCACTCTGTTACCAAATGTATTTACCTCACACACCCGCCATTGCACCCCATGCCGAGCTCTCTCTCTCTCCCCCCTCTCCCTCTCACCCTCTCGCGCTAAATACATGCATTGCCTATCTATCCCCCCCAACCTCTCGTGCGCACGCACGCACGTTGTATATCTAGGTCACTCCCTCGAGACTGTCTCACTCTTTCTTCCGCACGGCGGGCCACACTCGCTCAATCTCGCTCTCTTTATCTGAGTCTCGTTTAACCTTGTTTTCTTTCACACACAAATGATATATCTCCCTGTTCGGACCTCGATCGACACACTCTATACTCTCTCATGTAGATTGTCTATCTAGGCCAGTCCATCCAAGCCGCCGCCACTCTTTCGACCTCATGGTGGGCCACGCTCACTGAATCTCTCCCTCTCTCTCTCTCCGTATGTCTCGACTGACCTCGCTCTTTCTCGGACAAAAATGATATATCACCATGTTTGAGCCCAATTCGACCTATTCACATTGTATACTCTCTCACGCACATCGTCTATCTAGGTCACTCTCTCCAACCCGTCTCACTCTTTCAATCGCACGACAACCCTATGTGATCGGTTGACCTTGCTTCCTCCCACGCACAAAATATATCTACACGTCTGTGACTGGATCATCTCTCAAGCTCTATCTTATAGCCCTCACCCTTGCCAAAAAGCTCAATCGGACAATATCTCTCTAGAGCATATATATTTGTTCAATGAATGTCGGACCACACTCACTTTGTCTCTCTATCTGTATGTCTCTCGATTGACCTCGCTTTCTCACACCGTATCTTCCACGCGTTGAAGCTACTACCTCTCCATCCCTCGCAAAGTCGGAGCTATTTACATTGCGAGGGGCACTCTAACCTTGGATTAATTTGTGTAGGCATTTATTCCGGTCGGTTTAGATTATATTTTCGTAGCATTCGGCCCACAACTACTCCAAACACCGTTGCAACCCACGCAAGTCCCCTAGTTGATTTCCCTCTGGCTCGGTCATCGCTCTCTCGCACGTCCTTTCTCGCCTTGAACATCGCACCATGGTATTATTGAAAAAACTATGTTGTTCTCTTTAATTATTATAAATAAGCTACAAAACTACACACCGATAGTCCACTTGGAATGGAACAAATTTTGACCCACAAATTAAAGTGCTACAAACTACACACCGAGGGGCCCACATGTCATGAAACAAATTTGGACCCATATACAAATTAAAAAAATAAAGGACGAGGATCGAACATGCGACCGGGCCTTCAAGCCGCACGTCAATAGGCAACATACGTAGAATAGCAATGTTTGTTGTACCCCCTTTGTTCACATAATGTTTTTATATTACCACAGCCTAATTAATGGATAACATGTAATATCATTTTTAGTACTATTCGCCTTCACTTACTGGTGGGTTCCATGTGTGCTCTCTCCCTCCTCCCCTTCTGCGTTTAGACGCATGAGCAAACAGGAAGAACTCGCGGGCGATGTTGCCATTGACCATATCTGGACGCGTTCACAAGTCACGGCACCAGTTTCACGTACTAGCAGCACTAGTCAGTGTGTACGTGCAATGCACGTTAATTTGGAAGTATATTAAGTGCATGCGGATATTAACTACTAGGATATTATTTGCATGTTGTCATGTGATTAGCACTATTTTTGGCATGAAATTAACTGCACGATAAACGTGTTGAGCGCTCGACATTGAAGCAGTCTAGGTCGTTGGATGACAAGGAATACATGTGGCTTGATGACGTTTTATATTTAATTTGATACGGCTCTAGCAGAACATTCAATCGATCAAACCATACATTTCGTTCAGTCTGACTCCGACTTTAAATTATACGACGATCGATATAAAATAAACGGAAATGATAAATGTTCAGATTTTAAGCATGGCAATCTGAACGTTTTTCATGGCAAATTTAGATTACGCGGCGGCGGCGGGGGCGTCTCGCGGTGGCAAGCGGCTCCTCTGCCGTGCTCTGTGTGTCGTCGGGCCACTGACCGACGGTGACGGCGGCATCTTGCGCCGTTGTTGGCGTACTCCTAGACGTTGGCCTAGCTTCAAGGAAGGCCGAAATGTTCTGGACTTCGGGGCGAGTCAACTGGCAGGAGGAGGCGACTAGCGTTGGTGCAAGGAAGCGGTCGACGGCGGCCATCCCTGCCGCCGAGGGGGGCACTGGCACCCGCGCGGGGACAGGCGCTGTCAACGACGCGGCGGAGACATTCGTGTGCACGGGCACCGGCACGGGCGTGCGCGTCATTGCACGCGCAGGCGCATGCGCTGGCAGGTGCACGGGCGCGTGAAAGTCGGCGGGGACCTCGTGGAGCCTCGTGGGATCAAGCTCGGCGACAATGTGCGGCTCCCAGCCCATCAATGCCACGGGGATGGGCGCTGGTGCAGTCAGGGCGACAGGAGCCGGAACGGGAGCGGGGACAGGCGCGGCATCTTACCGCAAGGCCAGTTCAAGCTCGTCCCAAAGCGCCTTATGTTCTTGAGACTCCGGCTGGGTGTCTTCCTCAGGAAACTGGAACACTAAGGGCAGACCATCGTGATGCGGCATGGCGTACGTTTAGGTCATGATAGTTGGACATAGACGACAGGAGAATCGGAGAGGAAGAGAGAGGATTGTAGCGATACCGGGTAGTGCGGGGTTGATTTTAAACTGCGGCGCCGGCGACATTAAAAGTGGGAGCAGTTGGGACGACGCTGGGCGGCGGAGCCTGGTCAAAGGGCTCGCCTCCCGGTGAGCCTGCACAGCGGTCTGCTCGCACGCCTCCCTGACAGCCGGCGCAGCGGTCTGCTCGCACGCCTCCCGTCGACTCACACGCTTGCCGATGAGAAGCGGGAACTCGTGGCGGCATGTAAACGCCCACGGTTTCAATAGTGAAAGCGGTCGCCTTAACATGACAGGTCTTTGTTCCAAAATACCTTGGCTCTTCATTTGTGCAACTTGTCATAAGCAGCTTGTCTCAAATTGAAGAAAAAACTTACGAAGTAATATTTGTGCCATATCACGTGACCATGCTTAGTTTCAAGAAGTTATGCTCACTTTTGGATTTTCTGCAATTTAAGATCCAGGATTCGAAACAATATCATAGCCTGCATCATGCAATAAATTTTCAAGCCGTACATCTGTCCTGTTGTATTTCTTAAGAAAGGATTTGGTCAAACATTTTGCTTAGTTAGACTTCAGACAAGTTATATGCAGAGTAAAAGGATAATCCCTCCGTACCAGTGCATTGCCTGATATATTAACTCAAGTACTAGGCACGAACAAACGGGCTCAATTCTGTGCTCATCCTGGTGTAGTAGTAGTAGTAGTAGTAGTAGTAGTAGTAGTAGTAGTAGGCAATGCAGTTGACGGGTGACCTTGACGAGCGGCGACCGAGGGAATTGAACCGTGCTCGGCACGGTAGGTAACGTTGTCTAGTTACTAAAGCATCCCTTCGTTGTTCATCGGTAGTCATTATGGACCGGGGACATGAGGGGAATTTCCTAGGGCTGGAATTCTGGTCGCCAGATATTTCAACTTGAAACGCTGAGGCTCGACTAGTTGGGGTTGCCTAATGTGCGTACCACGCACGCCACCGAAGGACACGAGCCCGGTTTTTTTTAGGATCAACACCAGCCAAGGTCTGGCTGGTACGCCGTTGGGTCCTACCATTCGAGAATACGAAAGGAACCTTTTAAATTGCCGAACGAATCTATGTGTATTACAATACCCGTATTTTCCTTGCAAATACTAATCTCAACGTGGTAATTGATTTATGACGAGTTGTTGAAGTAGAGTGAGTTTGTGATATAGTGATCTCAACGTGGATTTCACATTTCATGGTATCCCTAGTAAGTTTTCCAATGCAAATTCAAATTTAAAAGATGAACAATATGGAGGTGAGAAAACTTTGCATGTATCAAGCATATGACCACACACACACACACACACAGACACACACGCACGAACACAACAACAATCCAATAAGTATAGTGCATCTATTTTTCCAAACCATGCATGTATGATACGAATTCAAAAATACTTCTTCTATTCCTAAATATTAGTCTTTTAGAGAGTTCAACAAGTGACTACATACGGAGCAAAATGAGTGAATCTAGACTCTAAAATATGTCTATATACATCCGTATGTGCCAGTCCATTTGAAGCCTGTAAAAAGACTAATATTTAGGAACGAAGGGAGGAAAATGTAAGACATCCATGGTCCTCAGTTCAATATTTAAAATGAACATGAAACTGAAACATGAATATTAAGTCTAGTACTACAGTACATGCAAATGTTGTGTTTAGGTGGAGCTACGATTGTCGGGGGTCAACCCCTCGACCTTAGATAAAATTGTGGAGCTCTGTTTAGGGTTTTTTAGATTATATTTGTCCCCACCCTCCCAACCATCGATTGGTTGTGCACCCCCACCCCTCCTCCCCGGGAGAATATCATGTGCACCCATACCTTAGATGCTATATGCCGATACGAGTTGCTTGGAGCTTGTAGATCTGAGATATAGCAGCTCACATGATGTGTCTTAATATTTTTGCAGGAAACCTTGATGAGTTTGAGAATTGCACACAATTTGTACAAAAACTACTTAGATGCCCTTTGATCCCATATCCAACGACCTCGAAGCTCGTATCACCGTAGCATCTAAGATGAAGGAGGACATCATATTCTCCTGTATGTAAGAATATCATGTGCTACCACACCTTAGATGCTTTGGTGATACAAGCTCTTCGGAGGCGTTGGATTTGTGACCCAACACCTCCTCGGTGATTCGAATGGTTTTTTGCAGAAAAGCCCCAAAAGAGTTCGGCCACTGCTTACAAGCACAAAGACTGCTCAGATGCCATTGGATCTCAGATCAAACGACCTCCAAGCTCGTATCACCGTAGCATCCAAGCTGCGATAGCACCTTATGTTTTCTCGCACGGGAGAGTATGAGGTGCTCCCGCACCGTAGATTCTATGGTGATACGAGTTCACTGAGATCTAACGGGCCACAGTAGGAGGTTTGAATGTTTTTGCAATATACGGCTGATAGAGTTTGGGAAATGCGCAGAAAGTACAAGTACTACGCATGTGCCATCTGATCACTGATCATACGACCTAGATGCTCATATCACCGTAGAGGGTAATTAAGCTACGTGGAGCACCTAATATGAGCACCGGGGAGCCGTTGGATCGAAGATGCAGCGACACACACGAGGCCTGAATGTTTTATTTGCAAAAAAACCTTTGGAGAGTTTGGAAATTGCGCATAATTACAAAGACTACTCCCAAGCCATTGGATCTCACTTCCAACGGTGTAAAAACTCGTATCACCATAGTATCTAAGCTGCGGGGTGGATGTGATATTCTATGCCGCTGTCATTTTTGTTCGTAAACTTGCAAAATACGTGTAACTCGTGCCGTTACTTGTCTAACCGCGCAAAGTGTTTGTTCAAAAAAACCATCCTACACTAAAATATCGGAACAACACACGGGGGTCCCACTTGTCATTAATCAAATTTGGACCTAAAACTAACAAATCTGAAAGACGAGATTTGAACTGGCAACCTGGACTACAAAGCGTAAGTCGATAGCCTGAAAAAACGAACGGTTGTTGGCTTTGTCCCATAACTTGATTTTATACAGTACTTGCGTTGAGTAGAGTAGAGGGAGTGCCTCGTCGACACGTGCATGACCGTTGTCTCACTTACTGGTGGGTCCCAGGTCTGCGATCTCAATCTCTCTTCTCTCCATCGTCTATCCTTTGCACGGGCACACACGAAGAGCGGCGCTAGCTTGCCGTGGGTTTATTACAACTAAAAAAAGCTTGGAAAATAGAAGAATCGCCTAGAACAAGAGGCGTTGTGGCTGGTCGAGACGGAGCTAACCACATCTATCCTCCGTGCCATGTTTGCATGATGAAGCTGTGTGGCTAGTGGGGTGTTTTCGACCGACTGGCTGGGTCCCGAGGTCGAACCATAGGTACTACGTCTGAAAGAGTATATTTTTACACGCACATTTTTCCTCCGTGCTGAGACGTGGCACACCCTACCGCGCGGTTTCAGGGTCCTCCCGGGTGGTGCACGCATATATTCTTCCTGACGTGGGACGCCCTACCGCGCGTTTTCTGGGTCCTCGGTCGTAGCGCCGAAGCAAGTAAATGAGTCGTCAAATCACGAAAGACCACCTTTCCCGCCGACTACATCAGTGAAGCACAGTGGCTAGCTAGTTGGGCTAGTTCGACCGATTAGCTAGGGCGCCGCCACATTTGTTTTTTCACCCCTTTTGTTATCTACTTGCCGGCAGGTAAATTTAAGTATCCACCGCGGCGTTGCTCTGGTGTTTGGGTGTGGCAGGATTTTTAATTTTTTGATTGACGGGAGCAGGCGCGGCAGGATTTTTAATTTTTTGATTGACGGGAGCAGGCGCGGCAACAATTAGTCACGATGACTCCGCCTGTAAAAACCCACTGCTCCCTGATGTGAGAAGTCGTCGACTGGTGTTTTACCGTGGTGAAAACCAAAAGATTCCCCGCTCCCTCCGCCTTCCCATAGATTGCATTGCCTTTATGCCGTTTCGCCCCCTTTGCTTCCTCTCCCCATTGCTTCTACCTGGTGCCATGGCGGCGCAGCAGATCACGGAGTCCGAGGTGAGGCGCCTGACATAGGAGCTCCATGCCAAGGATGCGTAGCTCAGGGCCAAGGACGTGGAGCTCCGTGAGCTCAAGGAGGAGAGGAGTGCCATGCTCCTCCGTTATGTGCGGGAGTTCACGGAGCTTCAAAAGCGGCAGGCGTCCACCACAAAGATGCTCGAGGCGTCGGCGGCGTTGCTGCAGAAAGCGGGAGATACGATAGGCCGTCAGGGGAGCCGGCTGGAGCGCGAGCGGGCCGATCGTGATGACGTCCAGGATCGCCTCAGCCACTTGGTGAACCAAGTTGCCACGCACGTGTTGCGGCTGCGCGATGCCTACCGTCATGCCAGCGCGACGATGCCGGCCGTCGGGCTAAACCCGTTCGACCACCCGGTCGACTTCAACGAGCTGCGGCTTCCTGACCTGGTCTCCTTCTTCACCTATATCTCCGAGGAGCTGAGTCGTCTCCGCGCGATGGTGGGGGCTGAGCTGGACAAGGAGGGGTTGCGGGCTGCCGTCGCCGTTGCCGGGCGAATCCTTTCAGGGCTCCGTCACCGGAATCCATTCGTGCCATTGGACGCCGTCTTTGGCGAGCTGGCTCCCGTCGACCGGGAGCGGGCTCTACGGGTGGTTGCACCCTGCATCACCAACGTCGTGCGCCTCGAGAAGCAGAGGGACTTCGGTGGTGTTTAGGCGCCCTCTGCATGGGCATGTCCATGTATCGGCGCAACATGACCGTTGGATCAAACTCAGACGGTGCAGATCAATCACTGTAGCACAAAACGTGTGGGTGTGTTTGGTTGCATTCTCATCTCAATATAGTTGTTTCCTCTTCATGTATTTTTGTCAACCTACTAGTGTGGACTCATGCACCTTTCATGCACTCTGCCAAACACCCAAAAGTGGGTCGAGAAGGGAACTTTTGCTCCCATCCCGTGCACCCTTCATACACCCTGCCTAACACTATTCGTGCTTCATATGGTTCATGTTTCGTGGAGTACTGTAGCACCGTACTCTCCGTGCGCTGTGGACCTAGTTCTGTTAACATTGATCTCACCGTTCATTCTCGATCGGACAGTCGAAAAAGCGGTACTATGTTACATATAGGAGTAGTTGACATGCGCACAACATCATTTGTTATCGTCATATCTTACTACACTAGCAACAAGATTGTATAGTACTGACGTATGAACCACTGCACATGCCTAGTAGTAGGAGCACTGTGTATGTTCAAGTGGCTGCCGTGTTTCGCACTCCTCCGTCGTAAGAGTGGAAACGCTTGTTGTAATCATTTTTTTCTTCAGAAAAACAGTGGACACACTCTACCGTGCGGATCCTCCTCTAGCCATGCACTAAATTACTCACTTTCGCCGATGTGTGGGACAGCCAGCACCTGGGTCCACCAGCCATGCACTAAATTACTCCATAGTAGAGTGACGGTAGACTACCCAGATCGAATCGCCGCAGTAATGCCCAATGAGCTGTCAAATCATAAAACCCCCTCCTTTCCAGCAGTAAGTTGGACGGACGAAGCAACCATCATTTCACTCTTCTCTCTCAGCTTCCTCTCTTGAAGAAAACCCCCACTCGCTTTGCTTCTCCCTCATCTCGTTTCTCCTTTCACTCTTCTCTCTCAGCTTCCTCTCTTGGATGGACGCTGGAGCACCGGCCGACGTGATGTCTATGGCTCTGGCCAAAACCGTCGAGGCTCATGGTATGAAGAAGCGCAAGCAGCCCGCCGAGACTACCGCAGACAAGCTCAAAGCCATCGCCCTGTCCAAGCCCCCCTTTCCGGGATCCCTCATTAAGCAAGTCCAGGTAATGTCTCTTGTTGACGATCTTTTTCTCGATCTTAATCGTGTTTTTTCATCTAACACGCAGTACTAGTACTGGTAGTACAACTTTCTGGGTGATCTTGCATGTGATTTTAGTGTGCCAAATGACGGTTCTAAATTCCTCTTTTGACCAAAACATGCGAGAGGTTGAAACTGATTTCTTATAGATTACTTTCAACTACTCCCTCTGTCCCAAATTTCTTGTCTTAGATTTGTCTAGATACGGATGTATCTAATACTAAAATGTGACTTGATACATCTGTATCTAGACAAATCTAAGACAAGAATTTTGGGACGGAGGGAGTACTTTATGAACATCAATGCTACCTTTTAAGAGGGTATATTTGCCTCAGTAACTTGTGTTATGGATATTGCATGTAATCCCTCTGCTCTCATGCCTTTGAAGACATGTTCTAGTGTCTTTGTTCACTCATTTCTGTGCGTATATGTAGTCATATATGGAGTATAATATCAAAAATCATCTTATATTTCTGAATGGAGGTAGTAATAAAATATGGTTTTGTTTGAATTTGAACCAGGTCCGCGGTGGAGATGAAGTTCTCAAAGTCATGCCGTGTGAACTGGAAGACCTGATGATGAGTTCTACTGCTGAACTATCCAGCTGCTGTGTCCTTGTCGCCTCGTGTCCTGAACTAGTGTTTTCCTGTAGCATTGTTGTCAGGCGTGTTCTCGAGGCTGTACTTGACCACAACAATTTCCTGGCTGTGCCTTCGATTACGAAGGGTGTGGTTCTTGTAAAGCTTCCCAACAAATCTGATGCGGCCTGTCTTCATCATCATGTTTATGAGTGGAAAGACCACTCTGTTAGGTTCTCCAAGGTTGACAAGATGGTGATGGTGCATGTAGACATCTCACACGAAGTCCATGGCCTAGTCAGTTATGCGGGGTTCATCCCGTAGGTCGGTGGCAAGAAATAGTCTGCAGAGTTTAGTTAGTGGAACTTTGCTTGTCTGTAGTAAGTACTATTGTTCAGTACTTGATTTGTGTTTGTGAACCCTGTATTGTTTACTAGTACTGCCGCTTTTGGTGTGTGAACAGTCTATGTTAATGTCTATGTTAATGTCTGTCCACTCAATTTAGTCTGTGTATTTTGAAGAATCCAGATGATATTTTTTGTGAGGACGGTTTATCAATTATGGTTACACTCCAATATCTATATGCATTGCAGGGTTTATCGCACCCACCAGGATTTCCAGTCCCATGGATGTTCGGTCCATACGATTTGTCACAACCTTTGGACTGTCCTGCTTGTGGGAGTAGGCGGGGCCCCTGCATGCCACGCGTAGTTGGACGATCAATCTTCTGTTTAGTACTTCAACATAGTGATTTCCTGGTAAGGATTCACTCGTGTCACATCAAGTAAATCTTATTGATTTACTGTCTAAATCTTATTGATTTAATGTCATGTTTTCTTTCTTTTCCTGCAATTTTACGATGCAGGTTTTGCCATGTGACATTCATCACAGAATAAACCGTTTGGTTTACTCTACGATGACTATTTTTGCAGGTTTCACTTCTTATGTCGTGTCAGTAACGAAGGCACTGTCCATCACTTATATTACTGGAAAAAATTGGATCAGTCTGTTGTCTGAGTACAAGCTGAATCCCTATGATGAACTGCAGTTTGGTTTAACAAAAACGCCACAATTAGTCCTTCTCGCGTTTAAAAGAAATGAAGAAAAAATTGGATCACGGTCACGGATCCTAGTCAAGTTAGAAAGCTGATCATAGCAGACCAGACACGATCGTCGCTGTCTCGCACAGATCGAGCACCGGCAGTTGCTCTAGCACTGACAGCGACAGCAGCTCAGTCTGATCCAGCTAAGGATTGGGCACCGACCGCGTCAGCGGATCAGTCTGATCTACCGGAGGATCGGGCATCGACACCGGCACCTGCTCCGACACCGGCACCAGCTCTACAAGGAGCACCATCTCCGGCAGCAGCAGCGGCTTCGGCACCTGTACCAACACTTGCACTTGCATCTGCTCCGGCCCGTGCAGTTGCACCGGCAATAGACTGGGCTGCAGTTCGCACTTCATATACCAAAGTCCTTACAAAAATCGACATGTCCACCTTCTTGGTAAGCATTGGCCGCCCAAGTGCTTCATTCTTTTTTCTTTCCATGTTGTTTCACATGATTCACTGTGTTGATCTAACTGTTTGGGTATGTCTTCTTGTTTGCAAACAGAGAATTCCTAGAGCAACGAGGGAGTCGTTCAACAATCCGGGCGACCGCGGCCAAGTTTCTCTTACCATGCGCAGCCTTGGTGTGAATGAACCTGCTCAATATACCCTAAGTACAAAGGATGGTCGCATGATGATTGATGCTAAAGGATGGTCAAGGTTCAAATCTAAATCATATCTTGCGGTAGGGGATGATGTCAAAATCGAACTTTCTCGGCAAGGAGAGCTGGTCCAAATCAACTTTGAAATTCTTCAGTAGCAGCACGCAACTACCGAACTGATCTATCCTCCGAGAGATTTTGATGTAATAATCTGGCATGGTGAAACAAGTGTCCTGTGTGTATAAGTAGTACGACAGTATTATTTATCACATGGTATATCATTGATAGAATTGCAACTCTGATTGCTGGTTAGGAACGTTCGTTCGATTTCATTCCAACAGCTACCATGCTTTATTCAATTTTGTGTATTCGCCTTGCGACAGCATCTAAAACCAGCGCCGTACCGATCGCTTGCAATATGAAAAGCGCTGAGGTAGAACACATGGGCCCCCAAACATGCAGGGTTGGCCTGCGGCCCAAAGTCCAGAACCGTCAGCCTATCTGAGTATTATATTCTCAGCTGAACCCCCATAAAAAAGTTGAACCCCCATAATGCCCGTGCGTTGCAGAGGGAGTATATTTCTCGGCAGGGTGAGCCTGTGATATAAAAGATTTGTATATTTCTTTACAGAGGGAGTATCTCTCTGTCAAAATATATATTTATGTGTAACTAGTTACTCCTGTCTTTCTACTTCCTTTCGCTGATATGTGGGGCAACCGGCAACAGGGTCCACGTGCCATATGCACAAATTAGAGTGCACAACTTCACGGTAGACACACCCCGGTCGTAGCGCCGTAGTAATGCCCAATGAGCCGTCAAATCACAACCCCCCTTTCCAGCTTTAGCAGTAAGCTGGACGGACGAAGCGACAATATTTCACTAGGCCTGAATCCCCTTCTCCCTCGTCTGCTTGTTCAGAGAAAACCCCCTCTCGGCGATTGCATAGGGTTTTCTCATGGAGAACCAGGTACGAATTCTTCATCCATCCCCAATAAATCCAAGTCCCTTGGTCGCAGGTAATCCTAGGATGGCAGCCACTGCCGTTGATGCATTTTTCTTCCTACTGAATCTAGTGTGTTTCATTTGCAGTGCCCAAAGTGCGAGTACCCTACAGGTTTCTGCGCCCTCGGCGAGACGCCACACTTGTTCCTTCTCATCCTAACACAGCATTTTGAAACGCGCACAGTATGTTCCTAGAATCCTCTTTTCTATCCGGGACGGTGGGGTTTTTTTGAACATGCTATGTTCTCATATTATTTTTCCTGCAGTGTATTATTTGCTCTGCCAGAACACATGTACTCAAGATGATCGGCCTTGCCATAACTGAATACACTAGTTCAATGGTCATAGTGAAGACAAGCCATGGATATAAGTTCCGAGTTGGGTTCATGAACCAAGAAGATCGCTACTTTTTTAATCGCCGAACTTGGATAAACTTTCTCAAGCGTAAGGAACTGAAAGTTGGCGCACGAATGTTGATGGAAATAGCAGAACCTGGTCTCATCTTCACTGCGATCTTCCACCCCGACGTCGTTCCAATTGTTCATCCATGTTAGTTTTGTATCTGGTTCTTACTTGTTGCCTCGATTACTTCTTAATCCATCTATTCTGTCTAACTAATCACAATTTAACTTTAGAAGTAGCAACGAATCTCTCACGAAGATGCTACTTCTAACTAATATTTTCTTATAATTGGTGGCACGTGTAGGTTTTTTCAGAGTTAAGCTGTTTGCTCGTTTGTTACTCTGTAATAACTCGGCTGTTACTAATGGCACTGAAGTTGACTGGATCGACATCCACAAGTTCCTACACTTTATTGATCATCTTGAGGTCCTTGTGGGGCGTTTCAATGGTGGAAGGCCACGTGGGATATGTGTGCCACTACTGCACTCGTTGAACAGGTCCAACTGTGTCGAGAAACTTATGGTACGAGCTGTTTTATGTTATATGTTGTTCATAAACTATTGCTTATACACAGTTTTACAGCTGTGATCTTCTTGAAACAGGAACTGCCGAGTTCTATTGTTCCTATACAGATGCCTGACCATGGTCGGGTCAGACTTGCGCTTGGTCACAACATGATGTTTATGTCGACCCACTCAATTCCCCTTGGAGGTGAAAAGATACTTATTCATGTGTGGTCTCAAATAATGAAGGCCCGTCCATCTTGGAGAATAGGACAGAAGATTATGTTCATGCTTTTCCATGGCTCTAAAGCGAATATCCTGTTTATTGACCACGTTGCGAGATGAAGCCGCTTTCAGAAGGTTGTGGATGCGCGGGGTGGCGCCTGGGCCTTGTCCTGGGGCTTGGCGGCCTCACCCTTGGTTAACTGTAGGAAAAGTAGCACTGTTCGAGGCGTGCTTTGTACGGTTGAACCTGTATAAGTACTCATACTGCTTTCAGCTTTGGTTGTTAAGTGCCCCTGCTGGTTTCAGTTAAGGTTGTTAAGTACTCCTGCTGCTTTTACAGTCTGTCGTGTTTCTTCAGTCATGTCTTCCTCCAGCCGCCAAAACCAAACCAGCTCCGGCGGGGCCGCCTGCTTCCGCCTCCCACGGCTGCCTGCACCTCAGCGCACGCATCACCGCCCCACCGTCTCCTAAATCGTTAACGCCGACGTCCTCCGCGCGCTTTGGTGCGCTCGCCGCGGCGCCGCCCTCTCGCGTTGTCAACATGGTCAACAAACAACAGGAATCGGCAGAAGTACGTGGAGAGGATGACAGTAGGGGCCCACCACGTCAGCGTATGGAAAAATAAAATGCTTCCTCCTAGTGTTTTCCTGACATCTGGGACCCACGACATTGTGAGCGTATATAGTCAATAGACAAGAGAACATCACAAGATCGGCTGACACCTGGGACGTAGCTACTCGAGCAGTATTTTTTTGTTGGGTATTGTTGAGACGGAGCAGGGTTTGAACTGGGCTGTGGCCCGTCTAGCCCAGGCTTATATTTTATGTTCACCATGTGACCAGCCCATCTTTTTTTCTTTGTGAAAATGAGCCCAGTTTATTTTTTCTGAAGAATACCCAATCCAGGCCTACTTATTTTTCTACGCCCTGATGGGCTGCAACTCTTTCAAGACGCCTGCAAATCTTGAAAGTAATATGAAATGGGTTGTAAATATAAAAACAGATGACAAATTGGCAATTACTTTATAATTTCTGAAATTTTTCACATTTTCAGATTCCTATTTCACTGGGCATTAACCTAATTTAAATATATCTTCAAAGTACTTTGAATCTCGCTCGACATTTCGGTATTAAAATAGTTTGGAACCCACAGAAATATGTGAAATTGGCCCTGGCCAACCAAAAAAACGACTGCAATAAATTGCATAAGAAGTTGCCATGAGCTATATATAAATTATTAAAAAAAGAGGGAGTGGTCTGACTTGTGGGCCTGTTTAGTTGACGCGTATGCAAGATTTTTTTAGTTATTATATACGTCAACAAACGATTCTAGCAGACGTAACCGTTGGATGTCAATCCAACGGCCGTCGTGTTTCTTCAATCTCTGATCTTCTTGCTCCAGCCGCCAAAGCAGCGCCGGCGGGACCGCCTACACCCGCCTCACGTGGCCGGCTGTGCTGCCGCGCAGGCCTCAGCGCCCCCTACTACTCCCACCGCTGGCCAGGGCATCCCTCTACTCACCCACACCCCCTGTTATTCTGCGGCGACGGCAGCCTCACACCGCAGCCGAACCGGTGAACCCTCGTACTCCTCTCCGCGCGGGCTTCCACTGTCGTGTCTTCCCCGGCTCCGCGTCGTCCCCTTCCTAGGCCTTGCCGTCGTCCACCGCCGTGGTGCTCTCGGCGCGGCGTGGTCAATGTGGTCAATGACCGACTTCCATCGGAAGAGTACTGTACGTGGAGAAGCTGACAGCTGGGTCCACGGGAGCCGCAAGGAAGTGCCTCCTTATTACGCGGAAAATAATTATTCCTCCACCTGACAGCAGGGACCCACCGGACGGGCCACCAGTATTTCGTGAAAAAAAATGTTTCCCCCTGACTGCTGGGACCCACAGGACGGGCCATCGTATTTCGCGAAAAAAACGTTCCCCCCGCTGTCAGCTCGGACCCACCGGAAGTGCCTCCTTATTACGCACAAAAAATGAATACCCCCCTGCTAGCTGGGACCCACCTTGGTGGGAGGCTGACTTGTGGGCCTACTAAGTTGACTGGGACGGAGGCCTTTGTCAACTTTAGTCAATATATGAACGATTCTAGCTCCAGTGACCGTACGATGTCCATCCAACGGCCGCAGTGCTTCTTCAACCTCTGGTCTTCTTGCTCCAGCCGCCCAAAGCAGCGCCGGTCGTGCCGCCTGCTCCTGCCGCCTGTGGCCGGCTGTGATGCGGCAGAGGCCTCACCGCCCCCTACTACTCCCACCGCTGGCCAGGCCATCCCTCTACGCACCCACACCCCCTGTTATTCTGTGGCGATGGCAGCCTCACACCGCAGCCAAACGAGTGAACCCTCATACTCCTCTACGCGTGGGCATCCGCTGTCGCGTCTTCCCCGGCTCCGCGTCGTCCCCTTCCTAGGCCTCGCCGTCATCCACCGCCCTGGTGCTCTCAGCGCGGCATGGTCAACGTGGTCAAGGAATGGCTTCCATTGGACGTGGACTGTACGTGGAGAGGCTGACAGCTGGGTCCACAGCCGCAGCAAGGAAGTGCCTCCTTATTACGCGCAAAATAATTATTCCTCCACCTGACAGCGGGGACCCACCGGACGGGCCACCGTATTTTGCGAAAAAAACGTTTCCCCCTGACTGCTGGGACCCACCAGCTACATCTTCGCACGCAAGGAAGTGCGTCCGAAAAAAACGATTCGCCCCCCTGACTGCTGGGACCCACCAACTACATCTTCGCACGCAAGGAAGTGCGTCCAAAAAAAAACGATTCGCCCCCTGACTGCTCGGACCCACTAGCTACATCTTCGCACGCAAGGAAGTGCGTCCGGGCAAAAAAAACAAAATGATTCCCCCCTAACTGCTGGGACCTAGCAGCTACACCTTCGCACGCAAGGAAGTGCGTCCGGGCAAAAAAAACAAAACGATTAGCCCCCCTGACTGCTGGGACCCACCAGCTACATCTTCGCAGGCAAGGAAGTGCCTGACAGTCGGGACCCACCTGGTCGAAGCGTACGTAGCGTTGTCATTCTGGTCGCGAACGTGTACGTACATATATACTGGTCGATGTAGAGGTGTGCACGTGTCGTAGTAGAGGCGCGTACGTGTCGTAGTAGAGGCGCGCATGTAGCATGTACACGTACGTACAGCGGCCAGGGTGCAAGAAAGAAAATACGGCCACGTACGTACATACGGGCAGGGTCTCGAACGCCTACTCACGCATACGTATGGCCAGGGCTCGTGTACATGGCTGGGTCGGAACGGAGAAACAACGTAGTCGTCGTGTTCATGGGGAGGCAACGGAATGCGTCGTGTTCATGGGGAGGCAACGGAATGCGTCGTGTTCATCGGGAGGCAAGGGAACGCGTGGGAGCCAACCGGCTGGGTCGGAACGGAATGCGTGGTCGTGTTCATCGGGAGGGCTTGGACGGAACAGGCGATAGAAACGAGGCCTGGCGTACCGCAAAACGAAGGAAACGGCCTTGTGTTCGACCGGCCACGTTCGAAACGGGATCCTGGTCATCGGGAGGGGTCTGGCGTACCGCAAAACGGAGGAAACGGACCTCCTACGATCGAAACGGGGGTCCTGTTGATCGGGAGGGGTGTGGCGTACC